>NC_056731.1:227670861-227750861 GCF_019279795.1 Protopterus annectens
ACCAGTCATCTAAATGTGTCCCTGAGGGTGTTATGCAGTGTCCCTGATACAGCGTTTATTCTCCCCCATTTGTATGTGAGGTCTGATAGTGACAGAAAGCGCATATTCCGCCGACTACCTTAGGTAGATGATAGCATAATAGTTTGGGGTTACCACCTGTTCACCTTTGTGAGGGACACTCCCCTCTGGGCAGTTGTGTCCTGTAAAATGAATGTTATTATGGCACATGGTCTGTGATTTCAGGCAAAGAATCCATATATTGTGTGTAGTGGTTGCATAAAACAATTTTGTTGTATCTGAAACACCTAGATGTTATAGGAAACTGTATCAGCAACTATAATGCTACAAGAATAACCTTCACTTATGCAAACCGGTGAAGTAGTAACCTTTCTACTGGTTGTGGGTATATGTTGCTTTGCCAAATCCGACATCTCTACATATAGGTCCTGTAGGACTGCCACCTTTCCAAATGGCCAAAGTGGGACTTGCTCCGTAGAAATGTCAGACGTACCAAGTCAGAACATACCTACAGCCATGCATAGTACAGAAATATACATACTAGCACAAATCAAACTTTAGTCTAGCAGCAGTCAAGTTGCTTATGCTACTTCATATAACATATAGAAGTGTCAGTTATACAATAACTGTTGCATGCAACTATTAGAGAAACGTAGAATATAATATTGTCCTGTAATCAGGACATTTGCTATGCCTAGATTATTCTTGCATGACACATACACCTAATGAGGGTCTGTTCCATCAAAGTGGGACAGGTGTTAATCCTAAAGTCTCACTTCGGCCAATTTAAAAGGTGGAAAACCTACAATAGGTATGCAGTAGCATGACCCAGCAGACGGATGTGGTTCCCAAAACACATTTACTTATCTGCATTGCAGAGTATCAGTTCCCATGTATCAGCCAGATGGGAGCAGATTGTATGAGGAACACGCATATAATATGATTAACTCACTGGACAGGCCGCCAATTCCGTACAGTTGAACGCCATGCCATCGCCTATTGATCAGCCATACCCAATACTGTAATCATGTAGTCCAATGCAATTAATAGGCATCACAAGGGATCGCGCCCACCAAGCGTGAGTGACAAATGCAAGCACCAATGTCAGTGCATGTGCAAGTGAGGGAGTGAACGAGTGTAAGCGTGTTTGGCTACCAGTATGCGAGTATTGCACTGTTAAAGAAATGTGGAGTCTAAACAAGTATAAGAAGCTGTAACCAGAGGTCAGCAGTGCTTAACACCATGCAAACCCACGCATAACTGCTCCCAACTGCTGCAATGTGCCTTACTCACTCGGTATCCAATGGCCTTGTTCTGGCCACAAACAAAGAACCGTCCTTTGCAAGTGTTGGTAGCAACACCCTGTGCACACAGTAATCTGAATTACCAATACACCATGGCAAATATACAGACAATAGACAAGTACCACACACATACCATACAGCACAGTCATCCAACAGTATAGCAATGTACCGGCAGATATGTCCAGACCACTGGTGTTTGCAGACCTGGCCGTCTTGTGTTTAAGTGTGTGAGCATGCCCAGTATGACCATTATGCATGTTGTCAACTGACATTACCATCATACCTTCAGGTGTTTGAGCATGGCCAGTATGGTCAACTGGATTGCATGTGTTACATGTCCAGGTAGTCAGTACTGTGGTGCTGACCCCTGCATTGTACACTGACAGGTGGCATGCTGTGTCTGCAGGGTATCCATTGGTCATGTGGCATTGACTGTTGCTACATTTCTGCACAGTGTGGGGGGACATCCAACTGTATCCACATTCCTACACAGCACCAGGGGGGGGGGCGCACATGACTGTTACATGTGTACATTGGAAGGGGGGCACAGCTGACAGTTGTACACGTTTGCTACTACTGTACTGGTATGTCAGGTACGCCATTTCAGTGTGTGGACCTACCTAATGTGCTGGCTAGAGGCATACCAGTGTACTCCAGATCCTAGCTTTAATTACCAGCATACTGGTCTCAGACATCCTAGCCTTCACAACCTACATCCAACTGCCTGGCCTGCTGTAGTCTGTCTGTGTGTGTCTGTGGGGGGTGAGGTCATCCATTGGGCATATTTAGAGGCCATTGTACAGCATTTGTCTGTGTTGGTCTACACCTGTCCAGCTGGTTGAGACTTGTGTGTATGGACACACATGATGTTCAGCCCATAACCCGCAGTGGGTTAGGACACCCTGTGTACCACTGGCTAGTATTGTGACCCTGGTATGTGATATATATGTCATGGTGCCGCTATTGACATGTACTGTCCGCTGCCCTAACATTCAGCCACCAAATTACCTTGCATGCTCACATCCATACCATAGTCACAGTAAAAACACATTCTAATACAACTGCCAATTGGTAGGTTGATTGACTTACCTTGAGGGTGTGCCAGACCTGAGGATGGTGCTGGAGGGCTGCCTATGTTGGATGCACACAGTGCACTTCCTATACATGGCTGAGTACAGGTAGTGTCATGTTTGGCATTCCTTTTACTGTCTGTGCGAGTCAGAGAGGGTGACATTCCCTGGGTACCTACTGTGTCAGTGCATATGCTATGCATTGCCTTTTTGCCAAGGCTAGGTCATACTGGGCACACCTCCTTTTGCCTACTGGGTCTGGCTCAAGTAGTTCCTCCTCAGAGTCATTCTGTGCCTGTACGGGCCTTGGCATTGGTGGGGGGCTGTGTGGCCCTGCCCCATGCTGTTCCTGCTGCAACTGTTTCCCCTGCAGGATCATATTGTGTAGCATAGCACATACCATAACAATTTGGGTGCATGTAGCTGGTAAATACTGCAAGGCTCCACTGGATGTGTCCAGACACCGGAACCGTGACCTGAGCATCCCAAACACATGCTCAATTATATGTCTTGCCTGTGCGTGTGCCTCATTATGGCATAGTTGTTCAGGTGTGTGTGCATTTCTGATGGGTGTCATCAGCCATGGCTCCAGTGGGTACCCAGCATCGCCCACTAGGTGACCGTAGGGGATGTCCATATTGGCAAAGGTATGGTACAGCTGTGTCAGATGCCATATATCGGAATCATCATAGCTTCCATGGCAACCAGCACACACATTCAGTATAATGCCCTGGGCATCGCATACGACCTGGCAGTTGATGGAGGGGATGCCTCTGCAGTTAATCTAGGCCATACCCCACTCCCCAGGTGGTGCTTTGATGCATACATGCATGCAGGCTATAGCACCCACTACCTCAGGGTAGTCTGACATTTGGTGGAAGAGAAGCATATTGTGGTCAACACCTCACGTGTGTTGAGGAAATGTACGTGCTCACTGGCATGTGGTGACATGGCATCTAGGAACTGGTGGAATACTCTGGATGCAGATGCCTGTGAGATCCCCATGATATCCCCAGTTGTGCTTTGGGAGGTACCTGTGGCTAGTATACCTAGGCCTACACATACCTTGGTATCCACTGGGATGGGTTTCCCTCGGCCTGTTTGATGTGTCAGATGTGGCCGGCACAGCTCAACAATCTGCTGTAGGAGGTCTCTGTCTACCCCATAGCGCTCCACTAACTCCAGCTCATGTAGCCCCTAGTAGGTTACCCTGGGTCTGTAAAGTCTTCTCTGTCTCCTCACTGATGGTTGTTCGGCAGCATTCACATCATCACCACCCTCAGCCTCCTGCACATGTTGGTCTATGCTGCCTGCTGCAGCCCTTCTCATTTCATTGGATTATTTCATAAAATTTCCCCGCATGTATACACCGGTGGTGTAGAGTGTGGAAAAAACCCATGTGTATGGTGCTTGCTCACTTTATAGTAATGTTCTGGGCCGGGCTGGGCCTGTAATCTGCTGATTGTGTTAATTATCACCTGTATGCACAGCTTGTTCACCTTGACTACTCTCCTACTGCTGTTGTCCTTCCCAATTGCACTAGGCAGGTATAGACACACCCCTAGCTTAGGCGTGCTAAGGCAGGAGCAATCCCGAGACACAGGGCTCCAATGTACGTACAGTATGCCTGACACCCCCCATGCTTTCACCTATATTCGAGTCCTGCGCCCAGCTATCTATACACATACACTCTTGGGATCTGCATCACACCCTGGGGATACACGGGATTCATGATTTTCCATCTCATTTGCATAGTATTGTCTTCTAATGCATAATTACATGACCCATACTGAGCCTCCAAAATAATAACCACTGCTAACTGTCGTGCAGATCCACACACAACTGGTTAAAAGCGCCTTATTATCACCATATTCAATGTCCCTTGTTCTTCCCAGCAACAAAATAACCGGTCTCTACACGCCTCGAACCCGGGACCCTGCACACCACAGACGATGTGCTTTATCACTAAGCATGGCAGATATACATGCATCCAAGGTGATCATGTACAGATCATCCACCACAAGCATTCAACAGTATAGGACATGTATTCCATTATGTAGATTTATGTGTGCTAATGTCTATATATACATACATATATATATATATATATATATATATATATATATATATATATATATATATATATATATATATATATATATATATATATATATATACACATATACATATACACACACATACGTAGATATAGAATATATATCACTACAGTGGACCACTTGACACCAAAGCATTAGACAAGAATGAAAAGGAAACCACATGCGCCTCCTGCATTACGTACTGGTGTTACCATCAAGGCAAGTGTGTTTCGTTGCGTCACATGGGTCAGACTGTATTAAGGGTAAGATTAGGGCTGCTGACATTTACTCACCAGAACTATTGGCAAATATATGTGTATGTCTTGCCAACCCAGTCTCTTGGGTGATTGTGACATTTATGGACACTATATAGGAAAACAACAAAACATGCTCAACACATCCTGGAGCTAGCCACTCACAGATACCAACACATAGAATATGACTGCCAAACACACACACTTGTCATGCCTTGCAGTAGAGCACCTACTTGTCTAGTCTATCACACTACAGCATTTTGCAGTTACAGAATGCGCTACTGAGATTACTGGGACACAGTACTCCCAGAGGCATACTTCTAGATGGGTGACATAATCAGCAATGGAAAAGATGCCGATAGGGATTGTATGGAATGTGAGCAGTCTAAAAGCATTATTCTGTCCTTAGGCAGACAGAAACACACACACAATTGGCATGGCTGGGATTAGAACACAGACCTAACTACCTTATCACACTAATAGCATTATGCAGTTACAGAACACGCTACCAAGATTACTGGGACACAGCACTCCCAGAGGCATACTTCTAGCTGGGTGAAATCATCAGCAATGGAAAAGACGCCGATAGGGATTGTATGGAGTGTGAGCAGTCTAAAAGCATTATTCTGTCCCCAAGCAGACAGAAAAGTACACACACATGCACACACACACACACACACACACACACACACACACACACACACACACACACACACCTGGCATGGCTGGGATTAGAACACAGACCTAACTACCTTATTACACTACAGCATTACACAGTTACAGAATGCGCAACCGAGATTACTAGGACACAGCACTCCCAGAGACATACTTCTAGGTGGGTGACATCATCAGCAATGGAAAAGACACCGATAGGGATTGTATGGAGTGTGAGCAGTCTAAAAGCATTATTCTGTCCCCAGGCAGAGAGAAACACACAGACACAGACACACACACAATTGACATGGCTGGGATCAGAACACAGACCTAACTACCTTATTACACTACAGCATTATGCAGTTACAGAATGCACTACCGAGATTACTGGGACACAGCACTCCCATAGGCATACTTCTAGGTGGGTGACATCATCAGCAATGGAAAAGACGCCGATAGGGATTGTATGGAGTGTGAGCAGTGTAAAAGCATATTACTGTCCCCAGGCAGACGGAGACAAACACACGCCAGTGGTGTGATCAGGACAACTGCCTATCTACGGACCACTATTACAACACTACATAGATACGAGATGCACCACAGACACTACACCTTTCAAGACTGTCAATATGACCTTCTAGGATGGATGCTGGCAGTTACGATGTACATACCTGTGAACCAGTGTGTTCAATGTAAGAATCCATCCTGAAGTGAGGTATGGCCATCTGTTGCCTGGACGACCACTATCGCTATATAGGGTTACAATGGCCATGCCCATACACATAGAGGCACATAACCGACACAAGGTGCCACTGGGCATGCTCACACAGTAGCACACATTCGTTTGGAATGCACTATGTGTCCATCTACACAATGACATACTGGGCATGCTCACACACTTAGTAGCAAAGGGCTGTTTTGTATGCACTCTGATTCTAAACACAGAAGGGCACAGTGTGTCAATAGTTGTCATTGTTAGCATGAACACTGCACTACATATATCTGACATCGGTCTTCTACACAATATCTGCTGCTGTCCGTCACCTTAGATATACCAATCTAAACCTCGCACACTAATACCACCCATGGTGATGTCCTGCCAGGAGTGGCTACTTCGCCCATATAGTGCCATTCATACACGAATGTCCTGAGATCAGGTTAACACCCTGACAGCTAGAGGACAACTGCATTGTATGTGTATGCTAAACAGTGCTAGATGTCTAGTGTTCGTAATTACAGCTGCCGATCTAGATCCAACAATGGGGAATACTGACATCTGTGCAGTGAGGAACACCTGGCTGAAGGCTCAGTTGTGCACAATAGCACTACCATCGTATACCTCGGATACAGACATGTGGGCCATAACACTGTTACGGACTGCTCCAGGTGATGGTGTCCCCATGTACATGAAGGCCACTCACATGTACTGACCAGTCCACCCTCAAAATCCATCACAGATGTGTCAGGTGCAGATCACAGTGTCAAAAGTCGCATTCTAGGATGTAGCCCTCAGATATCACCATGTCCTTGGACCAGCAACACACATCCATACATGTGGCAGAACATATATTAGTACAACACTATGTGACCCATGACCAGTGGACTGTACCTAGCTCTACAGCAGCTGTGCAGACTATCCACATACTGACACAGTTGCATCATGGGTTATGCAATGCAATGATACCACTGTTCATAACCAGATCGGCTGTACACAAAACAGGGGCCCTGGGTCATATACAGCTGTAACCGATGACTGTTGCTGTACACCAGTAAACACACTCATGTTTGGATATGACATACATGTACCTGCCATGGATATGTATATGCCCCACACAACACATATGTACATAGCATAACTGTTGCTGTCCTTCGTGCAGACAGGTGGCTACAGCAGTTACACACATGCACATGGATGGTAGGTCCATGGCTGTTGAATGCTAACAGTACATAAGGTGTGATAGCAATGTTGACTGAGTTAACATTTCCTCTGTACTGGTTACCCATGACAACTATCATATCATACCAACAGTCCATGTGTCATGTATGTCATCACACATGTCCACCAATTGCAATGCCTACAAACATGGCTAAATGACAGGAATGTAGTACCTATACACATGCACATGTAGTGGTGTGCGTTCAGCTACTATGCGTGTGCAGTAGCTGATGTTTGCAGGTGATCTGTGTCTTACTACAACATGCAGTTGCAATGCAGCTCCATCATTGCCAACTGTATATGGTGAAATACTGACAGTACGGTAAGATGTACATCAGGTATGGATGGATGTGTGGACATAAAGTGGTGGGCCAACTTTGCAGATGGCTGTTTGCTGAAGACAGCTCACAAGTGTATCACAAGCCATCCTACCATAACATGTGCAAACACTCAGCTATGTTTCTGTTAATTGAAGGGGAAGACATACAACCTACACAGCGGTCAGGGTGTCACTGACTGTAAATCACTTGACACCTGTAACACTTAAGACCTCCCATGTGCATATATCAGCACAATTGCCAAAGGTAGCATCGGTACACATTGTAATGCGGGCAATACTGCTGCATGTCTGTCATACATATCATAATTTAGCAGGTGTTTGATTCACAGTACTGCCATGTGTGTTTGCTTGTGTGTCCATATATGCCACGTATGGTGGGGAATACATTCCAATTGTTACACACCCCTGTACACTGTTGTAGAGACCTGTACATACTGCAGTGTAGAAAGCAAGACATAGGCAGGGGTGGGGTGTGTATCACACATGTGAGCTATCTGTATGTGCATGACATAGGTGCATTCAATTGTGGACTCCACAGTGTGTATGTGCATGTATGTATGTATGGCTGTCTGGTCCATGTTGTGAGGATGTATGTTACCATAGTGAACAGATAGGACCCCTAACCCCTCCAGGTGATGCAATCTACTACACTGTTGATGCCATCGATCTTAGGCATTACCGACTACCTGTACATGTTCATTCGCTGTGTCACGTCATGTGGGTGCACAGTACTGTAATGGTGATTACCACATAGGCAGGGGTCCTCACCTCAAAACTATCAAGTGTGTGTGTGTTACAGTGTCATTGACCTCATGAGTGTGGGCATGTTACTGTGTCTGAATACATGTGTGCGAATACCTGTGTGTGTATGTATGTGTGCGTGTGTGTGTGTGTGTGTGTGTGTGTGTGTGTGTGTGTGTGTGTGTGTGTGTGTGTGTGTGTGTAGTTGTGTGTTCTCATCCTGTAATGTGAATTTGTATGTGTATTACTGCTACACAGTGAGGCCTCAAACTATCAACTGGCCTCTACCCTTGTCATCAGCTAGACCGCTATGTAAACTCCCCGCCCCATGTAACTATACCTGTGATGTCACCCGGTATGGATGTCACGTCTCTAGCCACTGTAGCTTAGTACACAGCTCACATGCTCCTGGATCAGTAGATGTGTAGACATCTTTGGAATGTCAGCCTTTCTAACAGTGAGGGTGAAGCTACATATAGCATGCTGGTATTGCCATACATGCCTGTGAGTAGTCCACATTTACACATGGGAAACTGCAAACACTGGTACTTAACGGCACATGCAATTAGACCTGAAGGAGGGAAGCAGGACGTTATTACCAACATGCTGTTACTGTTGTTACCAAGACACATACTGTGAACAGAAAACAATGCATTCTAAACCTATACTACATGGTATGTCTGCTGCGTGCCAACAGTACACAACAATTAATCTACACTTATCTCCCTATTCTGTTCACCCTGTGCATCAGACCATATGAGCATGTCCCTGCACCGATGGTGTGGATGACAGGGATGCAGCACAGGCATCATCATATGCACAGGGTGATAATATTTGCCAGGGGCCTAGGCTGCACCAGTGGATGACATCATGTGTGTGGGTTAGGGCCTGTGATCCAATTGGCCATGTGTGGTTGTTATGCATGTGAGTGTTGCAGTGCCCTACATATGTTTCTGGTGTGTGCGTGTATGTGTGCACACAGTTCTGCCATGTGTCTGGCCTACACAGGGGTATTATTGACAGCTCCAGACTGCACAGACCAGGATTTACAGCTCATGGTGTCCGGCCACGGACATGTGACCTGTGCCTACCAGGGGTTGCATGGGCACTACCAGGCAAAGGTACAGATTAGGTACTGTCCGATGACACATGCCCACTGGAACTGTGTCCCCATTGGGACCATCCAGGGCCATGTCCATGTGGCCTGCTGTGTCCTGGTGTGGACAGCACAGCACCAGCTGCACTGCTGCTGCTATGGGAGCGGGCATGTGAGGTAGCTCGTTCACTTGGACCTGCACCAGGTGATGTAGCTGGCCTACGTCCACTTGCCCTATGCCTCACTCTTACCAGATGTTCCAGCACAGACAGCTCACACTCGTGGATTGTCATGCCATGGTCAAGGATTCCAACCATGTCACCCAATCGTCTGTCCAAAACATCAGCAATCTGCTGTTGAGCATTTGCCAATGCCTGGATGTTGTTGTTTAAAGAATGGATAGCAGCCCTCTGAAGCCTCTGCCCTTCTCTGATCTGCCATTCAGCACGTGCCTGTGCCACCATTACAGTCTGAAACATGCATCTGGTGACACCAGCTGCTGCACTGTGTCCTGCAGAGGCATGTCAGCCAGAGGTCCTCCTACGAGCAGCACTGGCCACATGCCTGTGTGGCACATCTCCAGTCATTTGACTGACACCATGGTGTGAATACACACCTTCCATAGCCACCACATGTTCCTGTTCCAAGCTACCACACACTATCTGTCCTTCCTCTATGGCCACTGGTGATGGGGTATGTGTTGGCAGGAGAACTGTGTGCGAGGATGAGGGGGATACAGGTGGAATAGAAACCAATGGCACAGATTCAGCCCCTGAAAATCCTGCATGTGCCTCAAGCATATGTTAATCATCACTGCTAGAGTCTGTGGGGACACTAACATCAGATGGACCTCAGGAGGGTAACGCACCTACATTACCTGTGAATGCAAACAAAGACTCTACATTACAATACAGAGACACACACACACACACGCACACACACACACACACACACACACACACACACACACACACACACACACACACACACACACACACACATACACCATGCATGTGATTTGACAGAAGGCATGCAACATGCATGTGATACAGCAGACGGCATACAGCTCAGACAATAATAGTGATAGTTATCATACATCCCTGGGTTGCACACAACAGCAAGCATGTGTCATAGGAGAAGCCATGCATTTCACACAATCATGGAAGTAAGCATGCATCCCTGTGTTACACCATGTGGACCAGCACAGGTTAACAGTACACATGGCTGATGTGAGGCATAAGACCTTGACATTAACATGTAGTATGAAATGTAATCTGCTGACGTGTGCATTGACATGCATACATGTTTGACACAATGGTGTCCTGACACATGTACAGTGGTGTAATGGTGTCACATTGCAGTGATGTCTGTATGCCCTACAGATGAAATGCACTTTTAGCAGATGTGCATGTCCATTGAAGGGTATTATGAGGCATCTATATTGCTATACAGTGTGAAGTACAGACACAGTGCCATTTCATGGAATCATGAGGCATCTCTATTACTATACAGTGTGGATTACACACACAGTGCATAGCCATGACTGTGTGCATACACAATACATATATACTGTGGATTGTGACCCACGTTGCTGAGGTGTATACACACTAAACCATGATGTGTAATGTGTGACAGGTCACCAAAGGACATACGTTTGACACCTCTGCACATCTGCTAACATATCTTAGCTGCCTGGCAACCATTTCCACACATGGCAGACTTGTCAATACACCACGTCCCACATGGCATTTGTGTACCCCACACACGAGGTGCACGGCTGACAGTAATGTCCAACAGCAGCAAGAGAAATGTACTGTATCTGTGGCCTGATGTGGTTGTCTGTGTATGTATGTGGATGCTGTACAGGTGACTACTGTCATGCTGTGACACAGTCATGATGTTCAACACATCTTATGTGGTCGAATTAAGTGATGCCTCCACAAGCTGTGCACAGGCTTGTAGGATGTCCAGTGTTCCACATCTGCAATATAACCATTCAACAAAGGCTATAGTTGGACCATGTGTAGCCAATGTACAACAGGTGTACACACAAACAAATCACATCTACTGTGTATTGCTACATGTCTCTGGCCATCCTCCATGGCCATGTGTGAACATGTGTTGTCCAAATGGTTGTGATGGCCATCTATCTCACATGTCTGTGTTGTCCCATATGACATACACCCATAGTTGTCAGATACTCCACTGTCCACAGGGTTATTCAGGCAAAGGGTTGTATGTTTGTTATGTGGGGTATGTTTTATGGGACAGTGAGCCAATGTTGCAGTCGGACCACTGCATGTCATGGACATGTCAGATGCACATCACAATGTGTTCACTCATTGCAGGGGCATATTCTACAATGGTGAATCCTGTGGGCTGCACATACTCCAGCTCACTGTGTAGTACTGTTTGTGTTCCCCACATGTGTAGTTCTGATGTATAGTACATATTACTACATTGAACAACACCTCCACCATTGTATGCACAGCTGTCCACACATCTAGCAATGACAGTTTCTGTGGTTTCATGTTGGTGTTTCACTTAGTTTGTAAGTATTGCACATGGGTAGCCAGTATGATGGATTAATGATGCGACCTGTATATTGCGCCGGACCATAGATTATGTGTACATGTGTTAACTGGCCACATGGCAAATAGATCTGTGCATTAACATGCCTGATACATATAACTGTCTCACCTGCAATGGCCTGCTGTCTCTGTGGAATGCCAGAGGTACCTATATAGGGGTGACACAGCAGTATGATCATTATCCACGACTGTATGACAGCTACAGGGTGCAATGTGCATGTTAACACATTCACCAGTACAATAGGATATACTATGGAGTATGCACATGTGTGCATACACAGAGTAGCATACCACAGTATGCGGCATGTGTGTATACATGCCTTGCATATGATGTTACATTACATATTGTACAGTGACACATGCAACTAAATGGGATATAATAGTTATATGTGCAGTAGTGACTTACTAGGCAACTCCAGGCTTGGTAGTTGAGAGGCACCCACCTCCACGATGGCAGCTAGGGTTTGTGGATGCTGTTCTGATGATGCCCCCAGGTTGGCCAGTAGCTCCTTGCTAAGTGTAAGTGGGGGATGGGTTCGTGGCCCACCACCTGTTGCACCTTGTTCCCTGGCGATTGCATTAGCACGCTGTTTCACACATCTGATCAGGTCCGTGCAGTGTCTGCTCACCTGCTGGTATGTGCAGTTATGGCCACCCACATCATTAAACCTCCTGCGAAGTTCCTGCCACAGGTCATCACGCTGCTGTGCATGCTGTGGCTCATGGCTAAACAAGACATCATAGTTGTCTTGGAGGTAAGGTATAAGGGCCTCATCCTCCAAGCGGCTATAGGCTGGGAGCCTTGCTCGAGGCATATCTGGAAGACATAATGATGGAGACAGGTCACAGTATCTCTGAGATGCACAGAGATACAGCTGCACATACATGTGTATTACATTTAGCCATATGAACAGTTGTCTTCGCAAATCTTCATGACACTGACACCACTGACATGTTTGTGTCACACACATGTGACACCCAATGGGAATTGGATATTATCACCGTATATGTGTGTCACCTGATTACATTGCTCATACTCCATGTGGATGCTGTCTTGATGTGGGCATGTCTGTTTGCCTGTACTGGTGTTCTTACCTATCAGCACATGCCTGGATGTGTCCACATTAATGCTGTTGACCTTGATGCTGTGTATATGTCACATATCAACACATACACTGCCTTAATGGACATGACCTGCAACAATGCAGACATGCACATGGAAGCCTTTACATGCATGTGTTTTGCCATATACATCCACACAGCACTGTACAGCAGTTCAACATCCTGCCACATATTGCCTGTGTTGCACATGTGACACACATGGGACAATGGCTAGCCGGATGGTATTTGCAGGGATGGTTATTAACTAGAGCATATACGGCCATGGTCATGTAGTAGTCTGTATGCCCTGAGCCATGTATGAGCATAGGATGTAAGGTTTTCTAGCTGTAGCTGACAGCCATGTTTCTGGTGCCAGGTGAAGCAGTGCCACATAACTGATCCAGGTGGTTAATGGTACATCTACTATGCGGTCATCACACCATGTCTAACAGAGGTGAAATGTGCAGCTTTGCTGGACAGGGTTACATAGTATGGCAAGAGTATGTAACGTGTATGGCACAAGGATCTGTCCAGCATGTGGCGATCCTTGTACTAGGAAGGTGGATGTCCATGACGTATGCATTTCAGATCAGGATATGTATGTGTAGCATGTCCAACATCACAGTGTTGGACATGTCTTTATGCAGGGTAGGCATCATGCTACATAGTGGAGATGAGGATTGTAAAGGCTGGTGTCACCCATCCAAACATGGGCAATACCCCTTAAAGGTGATATGTGATCCGATATTGGTCACTTGAATGATGAGTATGGCTGTACAATGATCTCCCTCCTCATGGATGGCACCCTGTCATAACTAGTGTTGCCTCTTATGATTACCTAATAGGCTTGGTGACGTCACTAGCTCAGGGAGGTAAACTGCACAGCACCATCCCTTACACACAGTGTCCATTATGTTGACCGCTGCCTAGGTGGTAGTTCATGGGTACAGGGTTATTAACCTAGCAGTGGCAATGCAATATGCAGCTGTCAGATTGTGCACATATGTCACACACCTCACCCACAAAGCCCATTCTGTATGTTGTCCACAACACTGAGTCAGCTATTGCTCCTAGGTCATAGCCATTCACATACTTACATACGCAGATGCCTCCCATTTGTCTGTGTAGTATGGGCTACAATGAGGGGAAGTACAATGAATTAACCCTTTTTTACTGCAGCTGCCACTGGTGTGATATGCACATATCACTCAGACACCTTTTGTAGTGTTGGTTCTGTCAACAGTCCACTGGCAGAACACTCCTGTGACATACAAAGGTACATCTAGTGTACTGAGTGTAGGTGGAACACAGTATGGGTGATGATGTCCTATGACCTGTCACAGGTATGATATGCAGTGTGAAATCATCCGTACTGTCATCTACATCTATACTGATAACAACATATATGTTGATTAAGGTTCATGGAATTTCAGACCAGACTCAGCAGGGTAATAGTGCAGTGCCTCCCATTATGAGTGGTGTCTCCACTTTGTGGGTTGTGATAACTGTTGGTGTGCACCATTCAGTGTTTTCACAGACTGACATGAAGCTATGTTTTACATGATGTGTATGTGTAGAGCAAACTGTTTTGCCATATGTGTATGATACAACCAGGGATGTGGACAAGTCACATGCAGGCTGAGTGCACCTTGTACCATCATAGTTATGGTTACAGGGGCTCTGTAGTGCTCATGGATATGTGATTGTGTACCTGTTGGGGGGGCAGTGTGTTTATGTTATCTGACACCCTATCTGTATTGCTTATTCATGCTCAGCACTTGTTCAGAACACATAAGCACTCCATGAGCTACAAATTACTATAGCACTCAATCCTCCTCATTACCTACAGGTAAACACTGTTTGTACTTACATTGCCCGCTTGCTTAGAGTAAAACAGCTGTTGTACATACTTTCCTCACATATCAAGTGGGAAATAGTTAAATATTCATGCATGTCCAAGTGTCAATTCCCAGTGTTACCGCCTGTCTATATGATGAATATGGGCATCATGAGGCAATATAGAAATTGTCTCGTGTTCACAGTCAGTGCTCCCCTCCTAAAATACAAGACTACAACCTGTGGGAGATGCACATATGTAGCCATGCTGGGGGTAAAGCTCTCTCTAACCCAGACTGAACCTGACAATTATGTGGGGATGTTAAATGTTTGCACCACACCACACTCATCACATAGTCTCACTACATCTCCACCACCACTTGCAACACATAGTAAGACTCCAACATTTGCGGAGCCTCTCAATACTACTCTGTCTAGGCAACAGAGAACTCCAAAGCAGAAATGCAGGCAGCCCCCATCACCCAACACAACATCAATTACTTATAGCCCACAGACTCAGTGTGCCCATCAACTACAGCCAATAGGGCAATATAACGTACCCAACACACAAGTCATAGGTGACTCTATAGGAGGTCACACTGATGTCCCACTCAGCAGGCTACACAAGGTGATAGACACTTTCAGCTGGCTGTCGGGTAACAGGATCCGCAACATAACCTATGCACTCAGGTCACTCCTCAACAGGTACACTATGACTGTGTCATTCTCCATGTTAGTGTGAATGCCCTGAGATGTAACTTCCTGGACTACATTTACAGAGACATGGAATAGCTCTCCGATCTTGTAGCACAGGCAGGTATCGCCCTAGCCCTGAGAAGCATTCGGCATTCATCCAGACAAATAACGCAGACAAGGACTGAATTATTCCCTTCTACAGTTGGCTCTGCTTCTGGTGTCATTCCAAGGGTATCCAGTATCTGTCTGCTTTGAATGACATGTTCGACCGAACACAATGCTTCAGCACAGATGGCCTCCACCTGTCGGCCCTGGGATTACGGATAACATCTAAGGCTCTTACTGCTCCTATAGTGCCTGTTTTAGGCATTGTTCAAATAACATATTCACCACCATAACAGGAACAGGCAAGCAAAACCTGAGGGTAATGCTACTCAATGCTTGACATCTTCATCTCAAATGCACTCACTCGAGGCACTCCTTGTAATGGACCACTTTGATACCTCTGCAGTGACTGGGACCTGCTTCTAGGCTCCTGAGAGCACCCCTGCACTAACAGGCTATTACTCAGACTGCACCTTTCAGTCATGTAACCAGGACCGGAACACGCAATGCAGAGGTATGTCCATATTTCCCAAGGATATGCACACCTCCAGGCTGGTTGCTTAGCACAATACATCAGAGGTAATCCAAGTGCAACTAACTGTGGCCATAACTGCTATACAAATTGTAGCTTGCTACAGATTCCACACCATACCCCACAGTTAATGGTCCTCACTTCCTGGTGTACTGGAAAGTAGGGTTCAAACAGAAACTACTGATGTGCGACTGACACTACCCCACCATTAACTGGGATACCTACTCATGTACTGACACATTAGGCCAAACCTTTTTGGGATTCATAACCTCCAATCGGCAGGATCAACCTATCCACACCACCACCAGGGCTAACAATATCCTAGACCTGGACATTACCAACATGTGTGACTGGTGTTCCACACCTGGGGTTATTTCCTCGGTGGTCAGATCCGAACGTACACTAATCACCCTTGTTATCTACATCCCAGCACCACACCCTTTATGGAAAACACAGTACAATACTTCTACAAAGCCAACTTCAGGCTTCTTATGACAGCAGTAGTAAACATCATGACACCCATGCAGATGGACAATACAGTTACAACCGCTGAATCATACACAACTGCACTTAATTAGCACTTACACAACTACATGGATCATGCTATCCCAAACAGAGCCATGATGGTTCCCACCAGAAAACGGACACCACTCTAGTGGTCCACTGCCATGGACATAATGTACAACAGGAGAAGGAGACTGTTGCAAAGTAGAGTACAATCCCATGAGTGGGGTAGCTCCCTGGTCGGCCTTAGTAGGAATCTGTGATCCCTTATCACATCCTCCAAAGATAGCTACGTAAACATTATTGTGACTCATTCCAAGGACTACCACAAGGTGTTCTAGAGGTATGTCACTACTCTCAATGGCGACAGCCACATCTGCTCTGACATACAGCAGTTAGGCATGAACGTTACAGAACCGACTGATATTGGCAACATCCTGGCAGATAGGTTCAGTGCTAACTTTACACACCTTTCACACCCTAAAGGGTCCAAATCTATAACGGAACAATGCAGAGTCCCTGTGGTCACAACTATGCAGTTCAAAGCTGCACTCTCTAAAGCCAGAAACACAGATTCCATGTGACTGTACAACATCCCAGGCTGTGATTTACATGAACTTCAGAACTAAATGGCTCCCCACTTGGGCACCAAATATACTAATAGCCTTGCATCAGACATTGTGGCCCCTGAATAGTACACAGCAACAGTTATCACACTCCACAAAGGTGGCACCACAATGGACCAGGGGAATTATTACCCTATACACCTGACTAGACTGTTCTACAAGGCTATGGAGCATATCATCATGGATCTCATTCACAGAGACATTGGTGACCTCCAAACCTTTGATCCCACCCAGTTTGGATTTGTTAGGGCCAGACAATGACTCCTAAACCTGGTGGAGTCCTTTGAGACAGTTACCAAGGCAGTAGATGAGGGTAAGGAGGTCCACACAGCCTACCTTATCCTCTCAAAGCCTTTCAACACTGTTCCCCATTCTGGTATTGTCAACATACACATCCACCTGCACATCAACCCCTACGTCATGAGATGTTATGCAAAGTGGCTCACGGACAGAACCCACACAGTGAGGGTAGCATACCCTAGTTCCTACTGTAAATCAGTTACAATTGGCGTCCCCCAGTCCTCGGTCATAGGGCCCCTCATGTTCGGTATATGCTTCTCTGAGGTACAGACTAGCACTGAAGGACTTACCCTGAATAGGTTTGCAGATGACTGCAAACTAGGGGTCATGATTGATTCACCAGCTGATACAGATACCCTGCATAAGGGTGTCACTGGGATGGATACCTGGTGTCAATAACATGGCCTCAAGCTGCATGCCACAAGGTGCATAGACATCCCCTTTGGATTACACCAATCACCCGCTGACTATCACATAGGTGGTAGTCCCCTACATACATAAGACATAATAAGGGATCTTAGAACCCAAGTAAATAGCACCCACTCCTTTGATAACCTTATTGCCAAGGTGGCGTGGATATCCTTCTACATGGCCACTCTAATCTCTAATGGGTTTGTAGCCAGAACAAAGGCAGCCATTGTACCTCTCTACTCATGACTTATGAAACACATTAAAGGGTACAACACTCCATTTGAGATGTGCCTTATGAGACAACAGCAATGGCTTTAAATAGTACAACATTACCACACCAAGAGGATTACTGACCTGTGAAGGATGACGTATGCAGCCCAACTACAGAAACCTCAACTGTACTCATTTGCATACTGCATACTCAGAGGTGATCTCTGCTGAACATACAAGGCCCATGTCCAAAACAATATTGATGGATATGCTCCACATAAGCAAAAGCCACTGAGAGCCACATGCTCTGGGATATGTACCTAAACGCAACAATGACTAGGACATGCTGGAGGGATACATTTCTTACCTGGACACTCACCATGCTTTGGAACGTGATTCCTATGTACATCAGGCAGGGACCCTCACTAGCAATCTTCAAGAGATACCTCGATGGGTGGATGGGAGACAGACATGTATGCCAGGGATCACTGCAGTGGCTCTGCTGTACAGAGGTGCAGGAAACAAATGGCTCTGCTGTTCACAGGCACAGGACACTAACCTAGGGAGGTGCCGCAAGGGAAAACACTGTAGATAGGCTTACAAATGGACTTGGACAGACAGCATAGTACCTAACTATGAACCTATGAAGCTATTACATGTCCGTGCATGGATAACTGACTAGCTCTTCCATTTCAATTAGCTATCATGCTGATACACTGTCTGGTGACTACAAGTCATATGTATCCTATTATTGTGTATTGTACATGCCAATAGACATACCTGATGTTTGCATAATATAACAGTAATGCTATGTAAAATGTTAAGACATATCTACCTACAATACTGTACATTTCACATTTTTGCAACAATATCCCATAATGCAAATCATAATTGCACAGCAGGACCACCTTAGACATGTTATTCTCAGTTATACGCCCATACATATGCTTACTGTTACAGTATATCAAAATATACTATCCCCTGTTATGGCACGTACTTGTTGGACAAACCCTGCCGCTGACAGCAGCTGGAGTGGAATTGTTGTGCTTAAAGTCCTTATGTAGCATCCCTTGTGGTGTATGAGGTGTTTACCTTGTGACCCACAGCAGTACACACAATTTCTACGAATGTTACTATGCTCTACAATACATCACTACATAGTACCTTTTCCCACTATATGCATTGCATACACTTTCATTAATACAGAACAGGCACTACATACACTAACATACTGAGTGTTTTACATACCTTCTTAGTAGTCCGAGTTGACAATAATATCAGTCCTATTCTTTTTCTGTTTTAACAGTTTTCTTGTATGTACATACAGTTTGAATGTATGACAAGCCATCCTTTTATACGTAGTACCAGTAACATGTGGTATTCTGCCACCAATTGGTGTTCTGGAGTAGATGATTACATGCACATCAGCTGTGCAGCTACTCCATTAGCCAATTACATGGCAACAGTGGGGTATAATTGAATACCCTACTTGAGCATTGTCCCTTTGCCCTACCTTCGAGGAAGATGGCCTGGATGTGTTGTTTGTGATGAATTGCAACAGCTATATGGAGAGACACAGAGATATTTTAACTTCATGGCCCCCGTGGATTGTGTGTAATGGCTAGAAGATGTAGTTCTACATGTGAGTGCAGCTGTTATATCAGTCGTCTGATATGGGATTATTGAAAACAAACCCTGTAACATCGGCATCTGTTCCATTGTACAACAGCAAAGATGTCACATAGGCCATTATAGTGTGTCTCTCACAAGGTATGTTAAGGCTTCTGCAGATGTCATAGAGTGAGTGGATGTTTGTGATGTTATTACAGTCTGTATTGCAATTGTTTCGGGTGTGGGGAGATGTAGGTGGGTGTACATAGCAGATGAAGGTGTGTAGGAACTGCATTTATACATATTCCATATGTGTGTGAGGGCTCCTTCCTAATTGAAGACCTATCATTTAGTAGACTAATACTATGGTTATTGCAGGCTTATTCATTAAGCCATTGTTAATGGTTCCTATATAACATGCTGGTAATGTTGGTCCATCAATCCCTTCAGAAATACATCGGTATGTAATGAAATGTTGCTACATGAAAGCTGTCTCATGTATTTCTGTCACAGATATTTGCACTCATTGGAGTTGTGTTGGTGACTTAACCTCTTTGGCTTGGGTTGCCACCTTTTCAAATGGCCATAGTGGGACATTTGCTGGACACACATTGGATTTTAGAGGCCGAAACATACCCATGGTCAGTACAAAGTATAGAACTTTACATATGTGCCTATATAAATGCTTATATTCTTGTAGCGGTTTACTTGCTTATCCTGTTTCTTGTTACATGTAGGTATGCTAGATACAGATGGCTATTTTATGCAACCATTACATTAACTATGGAACATGCAGAATGTCTCGAGATTGTAGGATATTAGTATCTGTACTCATTTTGGTCAGGACACTACCGCACATAGAGGGACTGGCCCTCGCAAGGTGGGACAAGTGGTAACCCTATGTTTAGCTCATGTCCATAGCAGATATTTGTAATAGTGTATTATAGCAATAACCCATGCCTGAGTGTGTGGGTAATGGGGAATTACCCTCGGTTGGTGTGGTTTGTTCATGAGGGCCCGGTGGCCAAACAAAGACAACTGTGGGTAAATCCAGCATTACCCACAGGCATGTGTTATTGCTATGATATAGTCTCCATATCCTGTGTTCATAACGTTCGGTCATGGCGGAATGTGTGATTGCTATGGTCCATGTTGTGCACATATTTGAAGACTTCAACTGCTGTATACGGCATACCCAGTTCAGGAATGCACACACTACCAACAACCACATTACCACTCCCAGACTCACAAACACCACAATACCGAACACTCAAACCAGCGACACTCAAACTCCCGGAACTAACACAAACACAGAACACACACACACGCACACACAGACACACTGCTACCCATCACTTCCAAACAAACCATCCTACACTATGTATGGCCAGGTGGCCATGCCCCATACACACCTCATGTGGGTGGCTGCCCCCACACACCACACCTACTGTAATAATCTACCTCTGAGATAGCACAAACAGACACACAAGCAAACACACACACACACACACACACACACACACACACACACACACACACACACACACACACACACACACACACACATACACACACACACACACACACACACACACAAACACACCTTACAGTCCCATTGAAACAAACACTGCACTCAGAACACACACTTACACACACTACAGCAATCAGAAACACACTTAAACACAGTACCTACCTCAATTGCAGCACCAGAAGCACTAACTAAATGTCCCTTAACATCGTGATAATAGTACTCGCTGTTCTAGTGTTCCGGTACTGTGGTCTTTCAGTCTTTAAGCCTCGTGATTACGCGTGTTGGTATGTAAAGCATTCGGTTTTTGGTAGTATCCTATTTATATGTATCTTCATGGCTGTGCACATGTTGTTAACCTATCTATATATTTGCATATATATGTATATCCGTATATATCGACATATATATCTTTCTATCACCCTTTCTATCTCTATATTTTATATATATATATATATATATATATATATATATATATATATATATATATATAGAGAGAGCGAGAGAGAGAGAGAAAACACACCTTTCGTTGGGTACATGGCGGTGTATACTATTTCCCGAACTCCACCCTTTTGTGTTTTAACCTGTCACAATACACACCTGCCATTGGTACATCTCAGGTAGCTTAGTAGTAGGTGAGTGTGTACATGGTTGCGTGTTCTACTCCTGGCAGTGGTCGCTTTAACTCTCAGAGCAGGCACTATTAGTACAAGGGTGAATAACACAGATTTCAGTGGTTCTGGCCAGCTTTGCCTGTGATCTGTGTGATATTCAGCAAAGCTTAGACCTGTTTTGTGCATATCCATGTAGTCATGTTTAAATTACGCTTACCGGCACTTGCCGGTGCATAAACCCGCTAACATGTGCTTAAATGTGCTCTAATGACCTGCATCCAACATCCATTATTTGGGACATTGGAATTACGTAACAGCCCTTGCAGGTCGTGGAACCAGGAACATGCACGAGACAGTCAGTGGCTTTACCACTTGGGCATCTAGGATATGTACAAGTGTTATGGTGTTTAATATGTGGACTGTACTACGGCTGTTCCTCCATACTGCAAACAAATGTGTAACTCAGTTAGTTTACATATGGATGATACCTATTAATGGTATGTCCAAGTGATGCTTAATGGATGTGCTCAGCTATGGAATCCATGTCACAGCAAGCCATACACTTAATGTGTTACACCTTGCCACAACCATAACTGGAGAATGCTGGAGTGACAGGTACCTGTCATGGGTACTCCCCATGCTTTGGAACTACATCCCTGATTACATTATATGAAGCCCCTCATTAACACACCAGGGAATCCTTGCAGAGTGGGTGGGGAACAGTGGTTACACCCAGGGATCCAATTGGCTCTGCTCCACAGAGGGACAGTTAGTTAATCAATGGGGTGGCGACAGCAGACACATTTTGGCTAGGCTGATGATTGGCCTCTGACAATCAGGCATGTACCTACCGATGTACCTAGGAACCTATACATACAGTATCAACACATGCTGTTAGCTTAATTTACTGTTCAGGTGTTGACTTACCTTGTACCAATAGCTGTTGTGTGTGCAATAGTTGAGGGCTGTCTATGGAGGATGCACACAGTAGACAACATATACATGACAATTTACAGGTGGTCATGTGTGTGCCATCCATTTTACTGTGTGTGCAGGTGGAGAAGTGTGACAGTCCATAGGGGCCTACACTGTCAGTGTATGTGCTATATGTTCCCTCTTTGCCAAGGCATGGGCATATTGGACACGCCTCCATCTGCCTACTGGGGCTGGCACAGGGTGTTCATGGTCTGAATCCCTCTGTGCCTGTGATGCCCTTGGCAATTGCAGTGGGCTGTGAGGGCCTTCACCATTATGTCCCTGCTGCAGCTGTTTCCGCAGGATCATATTATGTAGCATGGCACATACTATGAAGATGTGGGCACACATGCCTGGAGAGTACTGCAAGGCTCCACCAGATATGTCCAGGCAACGGAACTGTGATTTCAGCATCCCAAACACACACTCTATGATGATTCTGGTTTGTGTGTGTGTCTCATTATAGCGTTCTTGCATGGGTGTATGTGCATTTCTGATGGAGTCATCATCCATGACTCCAGTGCATAGCCAGCATCCTCCATAAGGTGGCCATATGGGATGTCCCCCCTGACAAATACCTGGTACAGCTGTGAGGCATGCCAGATGTGGGAGTCATGAAGTAGCTTCAGGGCTGCCAGCACACACATCCATGGCAATGCCCTGGGCAATGCACATGACCTGGCAGTTGATGGAGTGGTATCCCTTGTGGTTTATGTAGCACCTACCATGCTCACTGGGTGGTGACTTGATATGTATGTGTGTGTGCAGTCTATTGCACCCAATACCTCTGGGTAGTCTACCACATGGTGGAAGAGGCGCATATTGCTGGCCAATTCCTCCTGAGTTTGGGGGAAGTTTATATGCTCATTGGCATGTGGTACCATGGCATCCAGTAACTGGTGGAGTACCCTGGATGCTGATGCCTGTGAGATCCCCATGATATCTCCAGTTGGCCTTTGAAAGGTATCTGTGGCTAGTATTCTCAAGCTTACACATACCTTCGTGTCCACTGGGATGGGTTCCCCTCTGTTGTTTCTGGCTCTGGGGTGTGGCCGGCACAACTCAACGATTTGCTGTATGATGTCCCTGTCCACCCTGTAATGCTCTACTATCTCAGATCATCTAGCCCCTGGTAGGTTACCCTTGGTCTGAACACTCTTCTCCTCCTCCGGGGCCTGAGGTGGTTGTCAGCATCATCCTCCACACCACATTCAGTCTCCAACACATGCTGATGAATCACCAACAAGTACGTTGTAAAAGTTCCCAGTCTGTTTACACCGATGGTGCAGTGTTTGGGAATACACGCAGTATGTGTGAGGTGCCTTCACACTTTATACTATTGTGCTTTGGACACTGATGATGTCATAGGGTGTGTATGTACAATCAGAGCTGCAGGGTATCTTACTTATGTGTTTTACCGCAGGTACTGCTATTGTGGTGCCTTTGGTGTTGAATTACATTTAGCTGCCATGGATCATCTCTTGCCCTTGCCTTCACTTTTCATAATGATTCCCCTCCCATTGTCAGGCATGCATCCAGCAGCCTGCTTTTTTGTTTTTTACTTTCCCAACCTAGGATTGTGTTGCGAAATGTGTTCTATAGCCGATCTACTGCAGGTTTGCTTTGCTCTGCGGTGACAGTTCTCTTTTCTTTGCAATCCGGCACCTCCCCATATCCTGTTCTGCAGGTTGCTACTAGCAGCCTTGTTAGCTACCGTCAATGGCCCACTGTGAGTTAATAGGTGTTAATTACTCAGTTGTACTCCAATTACCCTACTGTGGCATTTCCTTATTGTTTTCCCATAACCTTCCTGTTTCAGCTGTGGTGCGTGCCACGCAGCCGTTACTGGGTTCGAGCGTTGTCATCCACATACACATGCACTTTCGGTCACCATGTGTGCTCTCAGCTACAAAGCTATGGCTACATCCACACCCTATCCTGTGGCTTTGCTTAGCAACGGGCAACCCGTATACCTCAAGGCCACTCCTCGGTGTTGTACCGCTGCACCGTATGGTACACCCTTAGACCGGCAGGATGTTTGCGATTCAGTATTACTTGCCTCATTTGCATGGCATTGACTACTAATTCATAGATTACCACGAACACTGTCACAGACCCTTAGCCACCCCTGCACCTTGGTTGTGGTGTAGCATGCATACCACTGACTATTATGGAAAAATCATGATTTGTGTTACATTGAATTTTATGACATAAAAAAATTGACTGGGCTCATTCAAAATTTCAGATTAGCTATTACATGTCCGTGCATGGATAACTGACTAGCTCTTCCATTTCAATTAGCTATCATGCTGATACACTGTCTGGTGACTACAAGTCATATGTATCCTATTATTGTGTATTGTACATGCCAATAGACATACCTGATGTTTGCATAATATAACAGTAATGCTATGTAAAATGTTAAGACATATCTACCTACAATACTGTACATTTCACATTTTTGCAACAATATCCCATAATGCAAATCATAATTGCACAGCAGGACCACCTTAGACATGTTATTCTCAGTTATACGCCCATACATATGCTTACTGTTACAGTATATCAAAATATACTATCCTGTTATGGCACGTACTTGTTGGACAAACCCTGCCGCTGACAGCAGCTGGAGTGGAATTGTTGTGCTTAAAGTCCTTATGTAGCATCCCTTGTGGTGTATGAGGTGTTTACCTTGTGACCCACAGCAGTACACACAATTTCTACGAATGTTACTATGCTCTACAATACATCACTACATAGTACCTTTTCCCACTATATGCATTGCATACACTTTCATTAATACAGAACAGGCACTACATACACTAACATACTGAGTGTTTTACATACCTTCTTAGTAGTCCGAGTTGACAATAATATCAGTCCTATTCTTTTTCTGTTTTAACAGTTTTCTTGTATGTACATACAGTTTGAATGTATGACAAGCCATCCTTTTATCGTGGTACCAGTAACATGTGGTATTCTGCCACCAATTGGTGTTCTGGAGTAGATGATTACATGCACATCAGCTGTGCAGCTACTCCATTAGCCAATTACATGGCAACAGTGGGGTATAATTGAATACCCTACTTGAGCATTGTCCCTTTGCCCTACCTTCGAGGAAGATGGCCTGGATGTGTTGTTTGTGATGAATTGCAACAGCTATATGGAGAGACACAGAGATATTTTAACTTCATGGCCCCCGTGGATTGTGTGTAATGGCTAGAAGATGTAGTTCTACATGTGAGTGCAGCTGTTATATCAGTCGTCTGATATGGGATTATTGAAAACAAACCCTGTAACATCGGCATCTGTTCCATTGTACAACAGCAAAGATGTCACATAGGCCCATTATAGTGTGTCTCTCACAAGGTATGTTAAGGCTTCTGCAGATGTCATAGAGTGAGTGGATGTTTGTGATGTTATTACAGTCTGTATTGCAATTGTTTCGGGTGTGGGGGAGATGTAGGTGGGTGTACATAGCAGATGAAGGTGTGTAGGAACTGCATTTATACATATTACATATGTGTTTGAGGGCTCCTTCCCTAATTGAAGACCTATCATTTAGTAGACTAATACTATGGTTATTGCAGGCTTATTCATTAAGCCATTGTTAATTGGTTCCTATATAGCATGCAGGTGATGTTGGTCCTTCAATCCCTTTGGAAATACATCGGTATGTAATGAAATGTTGCTACATGAAAGCTGTCTCATGTATTTCTGTCACAGATATTTGCACTCATTGGAGTTGTGTTGGTGACTTAACCTCTTTGGCTTGGGTTGCCACCTTTTCAAATGGCCATAGTGGGACATTTGCTGGACACACATTGGATTTTAGAGGCCGAAACATACCCATGGTCAGTACAAAGTATAGAACTTTACATATGTGCCTATATAAATGCTTATATTCTTGTAGCGGTTTACTTGCTTATCCTGTTTCTTGTTACATGTAGGTATGCTAGATACAGATGGCTATTTTATGCAACCATTACATTAACTATGGAACATGCAGAATGTCTCGAGATTGTAGGATATTAGTATCTGTACTCATTTTGGTCAGGACACTACCGCACATAGAGGGACTGGCCCTCGCAAGGTGGGACAAGTGGTAACCCTATGTTTAGCTCATGTCCATAGCAGATATTTGTAATAGTGTATTATAGCAATAACCCATGCCTGAGTGTGGGTAATGGGGAATTTACCCTCGGTTGGTGTGGTTTGTTCATGAGGGCGAAGCCGGAGTGGCCAAACAAAGACAACTGTGGGTAAATCCAGCATTACCCACACCCAGGCATGTGTTATTGCTATGATATAGTCTCCATATCCTGTGTTCATAACGTTCGGTCATGGCGGAATGTGTGATTGCTATGGTCCATGTTGTGCACATATTTGAAGACTTCAACTGCTGTATACGGCATACCCACGGATTCAGGAATGCACACACTTCCAACAACCACATTACCACTCACAGATTCCCAAACCCCACAATACCGAACACTCAAACCCGCGACACTCAAACTCCCGGAACTAACACAAACACAGAACACACACACACGCACACACAGACACACTGCTACCCATCACTTCCAAACAAACCATCCTACACTATGTATGGCCAGGTGGCCATGCCCCATACACACCTCATGTGGGTGGCTGCGCCCCCCCACACCACACCTACTGTAATAATCTACCTCTGAGATAGCACAAACAGACACACGAAGCAAACACACACACACACACACACACACACACACACACACACACACACACACACACACACACACACACACACACACACACACACACACACACACACAAACACACCTTACAGTCCCATTGAAACAAACACTGCACTCAGAACACACACTTACACACACTACAGCAATCAGAAACACACTTAAACACAGTACCTACCTCAATTGCAGCACCAGAAGCACTAACTAAATGTCCCTTAACATCGTGATAATAGTACTCGCTGTTCTAGTGTTCCGGTACTGTGGTCTTTCAGTCTTTAAGCCTCGTGATTACGCGTGTTGGTATGTAAAGCATTCGGTTTTTGGTAGTATCCTATTTATATGTATCTTCATGGCTGTGCACATGTTGTTAACCTATCTATATATTTGCATATATATGTATATCCGTATATATCGACATATATATCTTTCTATCACCCTTTCTATCTCTATATTTTATATATATATATATATATATATATATATATATATATATATATATATATATATGTATATATATATATAGAGAGAGAGAGAGAAAACACACCTTCGTTGGGTACATGGCGGTGTATACTATTTCCCGAACTCCACCCTTTTGTGTTTTAACCTGTCACAATACACACCTGCCATTGGTACATCTCAGGTAGCTTAGTAGTAGGTGAGTGTGTACATGGTTGCGTGTTCTACTCCTGGCAGTGGTCGCTTTAACTCTCAGAGCAGGCACTATTAGTACAAGGGTGAATAACACAGATTTCAGTGGTTCTGGCCAGCTTTGCCTGTGATCTGTGTGATATTCAGCAAAGCTTAGACCTGTTTTGTGCATATCCATGTAGTCATGTTTAAATTACGCTTACCGGCACTTGCCGGTGCATAAACCCGCTAACATGTGCTTAAATGTGCTCTAATGACCTGCATCCAACATCCATTATTTGGGACATTGGAATTACGTAACAGCCCTTGCAGGTCGTGGAACCAGGAACATGCACGAGACAGTCAGTGGCTTTACCACTTGGGCATCTAGGATATGTACAAGTGTTATGGTGTTTAATATGTGGACTGTACTATGGCTGTTCCTCCATACTGCAAACAAATGTGTAACTCAGTTAGTTTACATATGGATGATACCTATTAATGGTATGTCCAAGTGATGCTTAATGGATGTGCTCCAGCTATGGGAATCCATGTCACAGCAAGCCATACACTTAATGTGTTACACCTTGCCACAACCATAACTGGAGAATGCTGGAGTGACAGGTACCTGTCATGGGTACTCCCCATGCTTTGGAACTACATCCCTGATTACATTATATGAAGCCCCTCATTAACACACCAGGGAATCCTTGCAGAGTGGGTGGGGAACAGTGGTTACACCCCAGGGATCCCGCAATTGGCTCTGCTCCACAGAGGGACAGTTAGTTAATCAATGGGGTGGCGACAGCAGACACATTTTGGCTAGGCTGATGATTGGCCTCTGACAATCAGGCATGTACCTACCGATGTACCTAGGAACCTATACATACAGTATCAACACATGCTGTTAGCTTAATTTACTGTTCAGGTGTTGACTTACCTTGTACCAATAGCTGTTGTGTGTGCAATAGTTGAGGGCTGTCTATGGAGGATGCACACAGTAGACAACATATACATGACAATTTACAGGTGGTCATGTGTGTGTGCCATCCATTTTACTGTGTGTGCAGGTGGAGAAGTGTGACAGTCCATAGGGGCCTACACTGTCAGTGTATGTGCTATATGTTCCCTCTTTGCCAAGGCATGGGCATATTGGACACGCCTCCATCTGCCTACTGGGGCTGGCACAGGGTGTTCATGGTCTGAATCCCTCTGTGCCTGTGATGCCCTTGGCAATTGCAGTGGGCTGTGAGGGCCTTCACCATTATGTCCCTGCTGCAGCTGTTTCCGCAGGATCATATTATGTAGCATGGCACATACTATGAAGATGTGGGCACACATGCCTGGAGAGTACTGCAAGGCTCCACCAGATATGTCCAGGCAACGGAACTGTGATTTCAGCATCCCAAACACACACTCTATGATGATTCTGGTTTGTGTGTGTGTCTCATTATAGCGTTCTTGCATGGGTGTATGTGCATTTCTGATGGGAGTCATCATCCATGACTCCAGTGCATAGCCAGCATCCTCCATAAGGTGGCCATATGGGATGTCCCCCCTGACAAATACCTGGTACAGCTGTGAGGCATGCCAGATGTGGGAGTCATGGTAGCTTCCAGGGCTGCCAGCACACACATCCATGGCAATGCCCTGGGCAATGCACATGACCTGGCAGTTGATGGAGTGGTATCCCTTGTGGTTTATGTAGCACCTACCATGCTCACTGGGTGGTGACTTGATATGTATGTGTGTGTGCAGTCTATTGCACCCAATACCTCTGGGTAGTCTACCACATGGTGGAAGAGGCGCATATTGCTGGCCAATTCCTCCTGAGTTTGGGGGAAGTTTATATGCTCATTGGCATGTGGTACCATGGCATCCAGTAACTGGTGGAGTACCCTGGATGCTGATGCCTGTGAGATCCCCATGATATCTCCAGTTGGCCTTTGAAAGGTATCTGTGGCTAGTATTCTCAAGCTTACACATACCTTCGTGTCCACTGGGATGGGTTCCCCTCTGTTGTTTCTGGCTCTGGGGTGTGGCCGGCACAACTCAACGATTTGCTGTATGATGTCCCTGTCCACCCTGTAATGCTCTACTATCTCCAGATCATCTAGCCCCTGGTAGGTTACCCTTGGTCTGAACACTCTTCTCCTCCTCCGGGGCCTGAGGTGGTTGTCAGCATCATCCTCCACACCACATTCAGTCTCCAACACATGCTGATGAATCACCAACAAGTACGTTGTAAAAGTTCCCAGTCTGTTTACACCGATGGTGCAGTGTTTGGGAATACACGAGTATGTGTGAGGTGCCTTCACACTTTATACTATTGTGCTTTGGACACTGATGATGTCATAGGGTGTGTATGTACAATCAGAGCTGCAGGGTATCTTACTTATGTGTTTTACCGCAGGTACTGCTATTGTGGTGCCTTTGGTGTTGAATTACATTTAGCTGCCATGGATCATCTCTTGCCCTTGCCTTCACTTTTCATAATGATTCCCCTCCCATTGTCAGGCATGCATCCAGCAGCCTGCTTTTTTGTTTTTTACTTTCCCAACCTAGGATTGTGTTGCGAAATGTGTTCTATAGCCGATCTACTGCAGGTTTGCTTTGCTCTGCGGTGACAGTTCTCTTTTCTTTGCAATCCGGCACCTCCCCATATCCTGTTCTGCAGGTTGCTACTAGCAGCCTTGTTAGCTACCGTCAATGGCCCACTGTGAGTTAATAGGTGTTAATTACTCAGTTGTACTCCAATTACCCTACTGTGGCATTTCCTTATTGTTTTCCCATAACCTTCCTGTTTCAGCTGTGGTGCGTGCCACGCACAGCCGTTTACTGGGTTTCGAGCACGTTGTCATCCACATACACATGCACTTTCGGTCACCATGTGTGCTCTCAGCTAAGCAAAGCTATGGCTACATCCACACCCCTATCCTGTGGCTTTGCTTAGCAACGGGCAACCCGTATACCTCAAGGCCATTCCTCGGTGTTGTACCGCTGCACCGTATGGTACACCCTTAGACCGGCAGGATGTTTGCGATTCAGTATTACTTGCCTCATTTGCATGGCATTGACTACTAATTCATAGATTACCACGCCGAACACTGTCACAGACCCTTAGCCACCCCTGCACCTTGGTTGTGGTGTAGCATGCATACCACTGACTATTATGGAAAAATCATGATTTGTGTTACATTGAATTTTATGACATCTGTATATATTTTCCTTGTGTTCCCATTTGTGAACACATGCCCTGCGGTTGTACTTTATGTTAGCGTGGCCATGACATTAAATGTTATTTTTCATGTGTTGTGCATGTTTTTGTATGCCATTAGCAGTATATTTAGCCATTGGCATATGTTAACTTTGTAATACATAAGTTTTGTCCGCTTTCATGACTCCGATGTTCTGTTTGGAAAAATGTAAACCGTTTTTTTTTTTTTTTGGTTTACATTTCTGTATGCTTAGGCTACGCCTGCACCACTACATGAATCGCCATGTACCTTCATTTGCATGCTGCACTACTGCGCATGGGGTGATTAGCATACATGAGCCAGGAGCTGCGCAGATCTGGCGTACACTGGTAGTGCACATGGAATTGGATCATACCTGAATCATATTTGGCATTATACTGCGTACGCTACACCTGCGCCTGGTGCAAGCTTCATGAATCCCGGGGTTTCTGTATCCAGATGTCTATTGAATCACTCACAGTTAGGCCACAAAGAGAACTGTAGTATAAAGGAAAATGTAAGAGCCTCAGGGAATCAGATAACACAAAAAGCTGTGCCTCACACATTGGAAAGCTGGCTTCAAAAGAAGGTAGACAACCCTTGCTATGAAAGTAAATAATAACAGCACTACAGTTTTGTTAACTATCAGTAAAACAGAAAAAAAATGCAGTCACCAAGACAAGCAATATCAAGCAAATTAATAAATGCAGCAGTTTTGTTAACTAAAAGAAAATGTAGGCACCAAGACAAGCAATCTCAAGCAAGTTAATAAATGCAGCAGTTTAGCTGACTATCACTGATACCAGATTAAGTGCCAAAAATATACTTATAGGCTTTCTGTATCCAGATATCTGTTGAATCAGTCACCATGGAAGGGACACCATTTCACATGCCAATGGGCAGGGAGATATGCATGTGGCAGTGTTTGACAATATCCCAACAGGCATTCTAAAAGGTAATGACTTTGATACCATAGTTCCCTGTGTATGTGGAGTCATGTTCAACCAAGCATGGAGGCAAGCACTTTAAAATGGTAGCAAAAGTGAGGCCTATTCCTTTTCTGTTTTAACCTCACCTCCAATAGTCTGGTAATGTTGCCTTATCGGGTGGTAGTAAAATGCTTGAGCTAGATCCAAGCTGTCAAATGCACTGGATTATATTTGAAAGGAGTAATTTAAGGGAAAAATGTTTTTACCAGTGAGTCTGCAGCTGAGATACAGTTGTCAACAATGGTGGACTTCAATTAAAAGTAGACCTGAGGAGAATCACAAAAGAGAGTTAAAGCAGGCACAGCTCGTATAGTCAATGTATCCCATACACACCCCAGTGGGGGGGACTCTCAGCTCCTACATCACTGATCGCAAAATATATTTCTGCAAAGGTTGCTCCACCCTGAGAAAATGGAGTAAAAGCATTTCCCTTTTCACTTTGAAAATGTGATTGTGAAAGATCAAGTAACAAGCCCCTTTCTCTCCTTCAAAAACATGTTTAGCATAATCTGCATGACTAATCAGAGGTGATATTGAAGACATGGGTGTAAGAGGCTGTGGTACACTGGGAGTGATAGATTTCAGGATAGTAAGTGAGAATAGACCCGAAATATAGATGGTATTGAAATCATAGTGGCTTATCACTTGTGACATAGCATTCAAAGTGCATATATGAGATACTGAAAAGTGGTAACATTTATTCAGAACAAAGAAATGGACATGGAAAGCACAGTAGTTCTGTTTTCCCCAAGTTATCTAAGGAAACAATGAAATTACATAATGTTACTTAGAAATACATGGTATGTTATTGTATCATGTTTTCTTTATGACTACTACAATAGCACACTACTTCAGCCAAACTGACCATCAATTAAAACAGCCTGAATATAAAATAACAAAACACTATAGTGATGCCAATGATTTTTTTATTAAGATACCCAGCATGCATTTGACAAAATACAAGTGGGATGTTCCTTCTTTAGGGCATAAAAACATAAAATAACAGTTCTTTTAGTTAATCAACTACAAAGATCACATACTGAGACATCAGAAATAAAAAAAAACTTGTAGCTCATTAAATACAAGAATAATCTATCCTTTAAACATATTTAAAAATCACTTGATTAAAGCTGATTAATATTTCAGTTTTTAAGATGTACAGTTTTTCTTTTCCAGAGGTACAAGTGAAAAACATGAGGGATATAAGCAGAAAGAATATTTTAGCATTTTGTCTCCTACTCATTGTGTGTCATTGCTGTCTCTCATTCTTTGTTACAACTTTGGCAACCATGCATTTAAAATCAGACCACTTCTCAGAGATATAGTGACACAATGCATTGTTTAATTTGCCTTCAGTAATATCATAAAGATGTTCCCAAATAAGTTTTTTAAAGGGATAAAAACTGCACCAACAATCAGCAGTATAAGCAAATATTTGCCCAGTGGCAGGATGTGTGAAACATTTGTCTATGATGACAATGTTCTGGCAGTTTGAAAACTGTCATACTTAAAAATAACCTGCAGCTTATCTTTGGGCTTGTTCTATTTAAAACATCAAATATACAGTGGAGTGTCCTATACTGTACTGTAATGGACATTAACTGGTGCAACCCAAAATGACACAGAGGTGATTGATGCCAACCCAGTTCATACATCCAGGCCACCTCCTGGTATGAGATGGTATTCCCCCTAGCCTGCAAGGGACACCACAAACTCTTCAGTTTCATTGAGACACTTTAATATTTGTAGTCCATCTCTGTGGTGGACCTGTCTGTCATTACGTCCCACTCCTTTTTCTCTGCATGGAGTATCATATCAGTAACTCTTCATCCAACCTATTGCATAGAGCTATTGTGGCCACCCACAGCATTCACATACTGTAACATTCTCTACCAGTTCTGGTCCTGATACTGCTTGTCTTCTACAGCTTTGTTCTGGATGTTTATGCCGTGTGTGAGAAGGGCCTGCAAGGAGCACTTTGTTCTGATGTTGTTCTTCTCAGATGTGAACTTCTCTAGCCATTGCCTCCTTCAGGAAGCCATGCTGGTACATATTCGTCTGGGGGTAAAACATGTCAGTTTGTGTGTGTGTCTGTGTATGTGTGTGTGTGTGTGTGTGTGTGTGTGTGTGTGTGTGTGTGTGTGTGTGTTATGCCATGTGACGGCAATGTTTATAGCCACCACGCTTATTCACCTGTTTATATATAATAATGCATTACACAATTTCTCTACCCCCTATTTCTATACAGTAACAGTGACCACTTTATGCCTCCCCCCCTATTCATGCACCTGCTTATCAGCCATAGTTAATGTGGTGCACCATTACCACCCCCACCTTTCCTCAGCATATGGCCCTTGAATTCCAAACTTGTGTTGCATGCTCCTCACAATGTTTCCAATGTACGTGGATGCCACCTCAAAAGAAAACATAGGTAGATGGTGCAGTAATCTGCCAGTGTTCTGGGTTCCCAATTACAAGTGCATCACAAAGTCTACCTCAGAGTGACCCACACCCACGCCAGAGTTTGCTGTTCTTACTGATGTACTTCACTAGAAAGGACTCCTTCCTAATCTCCGTAACTCTTTCCTTAACTCTGTAAGTTGTAAGCCTTCAGACTCTCTACTGAAATTCCTGTATTCCACAGCTGTATGGTATTAGCTTTGATCATGTGACTTATAAATTTGTGCTAAGGATGGGGCTGTGTAGCTAATGAAGTGCAAGCCTTTATTTGTCAGGTCAAAGTATGTAATCTTTGATGATTTAAAGTGGATATTTTTTATGTTTTTACTTTGTGAAGCAGCAGTATTCACTTCTGTTTTTATGAAACATCTTGCATTGTGAGAATCATACTTTGGCTAGTTTTATAATAAAATCTTTGTCATTACTAGAATGTTTTGTTATTTTATTTTCACGGTGTTATAATTTCAGTTACTTTGTGGCTCATGTTTTTTTTTATTTGATTTTTTTTTTCTTCCTGTAGGTCTGCAATCATCAGGTTTTCTTATGAAGTGCATATTTCAATTCATTACTATATTGGAAGATCTTCATCGCAGTAACACCATAAGAGGAAGACACTGTATTGCCATCTAAAGCAGCACCAACGTAAGTTGCAACACAGTCATAACCAAGGTGGTGGAGGGGAAAAGTTTGAACTGAACTAAGCAGGCAGCAGGTATGCTATAGTTTCAGGATGGGTGTAAATGTTGCCATTCATGATTTACTCATCACGTTACTGAGCATGTCCCCCGAGGTTACAAACATAATTAAAAAAGCATTATAGTTATCTTTCAGCTGGGAGGCTATCTTTGCTTCGTAGTTTGTTTGGCAGGTTTGACCAGCTCTCTAATTTGTTTAGACTGGTGAGTGTCTTTTTGCATTGTTTTGCCTGTTCTTCTTGTCTTTGGAGAAGATTTTATTTCCTTTAGTTGAATAAGCTATTTAAGCTAGTCTCATACTGGTACTTGTGGTTTACAAATATAAGTGCATGTGTGATCTGGGGGATTCTGGCTTCAGACACACAGCTCACTGTGATTTTCTCCTTATTTAGCCAGGTAAGGTGGATATTGATATGTCTTATAATGGAATCTCACTTGGTTGCCTGAACCAACTGTTATATTGCAATGCTTTTGTAAAGCAGTAATCATTCATTGAAGATGATGGTAAGATTTCACTTGAGTACATTTGCGTTATACTTTCAAGCAGTTCAATTACATACAGTACCTGTCTTTTCATATGACTCATGGGCTTGTGTAATAGGTCATTCAAACAACAGGGGATAATATATATATATACTTATAGGCTGGAAATTTCTTGCCTAGCTGACTTAGTATGTTTGTCATTTGTCCAAGCTTTAACCCAGATAATGCTGAAGAGGTTATGTTTATTTTATCCAAATCATTTAAATTCCATCTTAAGGGATTAAACATTGAGTCTGATAAAATAAAAATTCCATTGTGTACATCTTTACACCTAAGAACTTTATCATCATTAGGAGTATATCCCAAGGTTTCACAGTTAATAAAGTACTTCCAGTATGGGGGAGCGTGGAGCATAAAACAATCCTCCTAACACCCTTCTTTTTAACTTTTTATTTTTTTGAACAAGTTTCCCATTCTAACATTTCTTGATGATTAATTACGGAGAGGCACTATTAAGAAATACATCTTCAGGACACAAAGTAAGTGAGTTTACTTCTGTATGAAACATACATTAGTTGTCTTGATGCCCCTAAGTGGTAACATATCACTAACATTAAGGTCTTCACCCACAACTCTGATAGGTAAAGAAGAATCTTTAGTGACATCCAAAGAATTATTTAGATCTGTTTCAATGACCTCTGTAAGGCTATGTTTGTTTGACATAATCTGTTTCCTTTTTTCCTTTTAATTGCCTTTTTTATTTCATTCTGAAACTTCCATTTTCTAACCTTGACTGTGAGTAATAAACCATTTGGTGTCACTTTCTTTTTCTGTTTCTTTATATTAATATACTTGATTTTTCCCATGGTTCCATCGAGTCTTCTGAACCTTGGATCTGCATAGAATCTTTATTATTACTACATGAACCTGTATGTTCATTAATTATTTCCTGTTTATCTGCATTGTTATAAGCATCATCCCCATATTAAGACTATTACTAACAAAAAAAAAGGCCAAGTCATGCTTCCAGCATTCCATAAAGGCAGCAATAGATCGATTTCACCATAAACAGTTTGATTAATTTTTTCAGCATCTTTTTCTTCTTCCGGCTTTTCCCAGTTAGGGGTCACCACAACGGAACTCCGGTACACTAATGATTGGCAGTAGATTTTTATGGTGCCGAGGTGCCAGCCCGACGCCCAACCTTCAACGAAGGCACGCCCATTTATGCATGTCTTTTTAACACCACTCAACAGCAGGGAGGACATGCAGACTCCGCACAGAAGGCGCTCCTGCTGAGAATCAAACTGGAGAACCTGTTGCTGTGAGGCGACAATACTACTGCTGCACAACCACGGCTATTATTCATTTCTTCAGTATTAAGATGAGAAATGATGTTAATCCTTTTTATTCAGGAATTAAAAAGGGAGCAAATGAGGTTTTTATCTCTTTTGCTAATGGGTAAGGCAATACATGCTGTATCTAAACTATTAGTTGTGAATTGTTTTAACTGTGATCAGCTTAGACACTCTTTATTTGATTGTTTTAAACTGAGTTATATAAGAAAAAATCAGGGGAAATAGAAGAATGTCAGATGACAGTCTGCATGATTATATTGCTGAAATAGGTACTAATTTTCATAGGTGGCTGAATGGATGTTAAAACACTAAAACTGAAATGATAGGAAACATTAAGTTAATGGAGCAGTCAAGCACTCAGTACCTTTCCTGAATACATGAATATTGAGGTAGTGGATTGGGATTGTAACAATGTTGAGGAAATGGGAGATATGGGTGACCTTAAATTAGCCAGAGGGAAACGACTACATAAAGATGGGGGGGTGGATCCACCACTACATGTGGGAATAAGGGTACCAATGGGGTAGTCAAAACTTTTGCCAGCAGGTTATAAAGTAAAAAGTGGAAAACAATGGCTCAAGCATAAAAGGTCATGGAGTAAAATGTTTCTAGTTTAACCAGAGAGGGCACATAAAGACCTAGTGTTCACTGTGACAGGTTGTGAAACAAAAACAAGCAAAGGAAAAAAATAAAAGTGGCAACAAAATGGTGGTAGGTTGTTATAAAACTGCTGATGCTCCAGATTATCCCAAAGTCTTGTACGGTATTCTAGTAGAGGGTAGATATATCTGAAGCAATATCCTACTTAGCAACAATTTAACTATTGTTAAGTCTGCAGTTGGAGAGAAACATTTCCTTCTTGGGCAATCAACTGCAGTTATGTTTTTAGGTTCATAGGTGTGTAGTAGGCTAATGGCCCTGGAGCCTTTATAAGTCTAGCCCATAAGATTACCCTGGCATCGTACCACCCGACCTTAGTAACTAGTGCCTCTATTGAGTAACGCCACTGGAGTGATCCTTCGGGTGAATTTTCTATTTCCCATCCACTCATCAAGATTTCTCTTGAAGAGGGCCATTGAGGTGCTCTGTTTGACATGTATGGTAAGTCTATTCCATACAATGGGCAGTCTCTGGGTTATGAACCTGTCTCTCCAGCTTGTTCTGTTGATTGTGGTAATGAGGTTGAGGTCTTTGGAACATGTATTGTGGAGAGAATGGAATTTCTTTAGATGTAGCATTTCTAACAGAGTTGGGTCAGACATGGATTTGAAAGTCAACCAGAGATTGCCCCTAAGTAGGTGATATGAGACAGAGAATAGTTGGAGTTTTTTGAGTCTGTCCATATTAGGACACGTGTTTAAGGCCTAGGATCCTCTTTGTTAGGTACTTTTGCGGCCTCTCCAGTTGTTTCACTTGTCTAGTGAAGTACATGCCAAATGGGGCATTGTACTCAATTATTGGCCTAATGAGGGAAGAGTAGAGGGAAACAATGACCTCTTTCTTCCTGGATGCAAAACCCTTAGTAATGAGATGAGCCACATAGAAGGACTTTCTGACCACAGTGGCAATGTGGTGGTCAAAAGAAAGGTTATTGTCAATCTGTGTTCCCAGATTTCTTATAACTCCCTCTGTGTTCGGTGGACTACCATAGATGTGGTAATTTATGAGAACCAGGTTTTTCCCAAAGGGGATGATAGCACTTTTTTTGGCATTGAGCTAAAAGCCATGATTCTGTCACCAGTAGGCCTTTCTGCTGGATGTCAACATCACTTGGGGAGAAAATAATAGGTCCCAACTTGCAACTGTCTATGAACGTTGTCAGCCAGAGTCCCTTCCTGTTGGCTTGGACTTCAGAGAAGTAGATACCAAACAGGAGAGGACCTAGGACTGAATCCTGTAGGACTCCACTTGGGACAGGTCAGCAGTCTTACTTGGAGTCAGCTACTTTCATACTGTGGGTTCTATCTGTGAGCCAGTTTGCAACCCACCTAGTGATATAGTGGTTGATACCATGCTTAGTGAGTTTTTATGATTCCTGAGTGGGGAATGGTATCAAAGTCCTTGGCCAGATCAAGGTAGGCTGTATGAACCACCTTGCCTTCATCCACAGCACTGATGACTGACTCAAATAAGTCAACAAGGTTGAGCAGGCATGATATTCCCTATGTACTTGTTTATTAGGTCCGTGATAATGCATTCCATAGTTTTGCATATCAGACTCATCAGGCTAATTGGACGATAGTTCCCAGGGTCTGTAGTCACTCCTCTTTGTGGAGAGAGATGACTGTAGCAGTGCGCCATTCAGTAGGGACAAAGCCTGAGGTGAGGCTGTGATTGAACAGGGCACACAGGTGTGGTGCCCGTTCACTCAGTAGTTCGTGTAGAACACAGCCAGGGATATTGCCAGGGTCCATAGAAGCTGTATTCTTGGCCTTGGACAGTGCTGTTTTAACCTTTGCAGCAATAATACTGGGTGTCTGGCAATCTGCTGGTATTGTGACTGGTCCTTTGGTGGGGAGAGAGGGGTAAAGTTGGCACTGAATCTGTCGGCCAGTATATTGGCAATATCTGTTGGCTCGGTAAAGGAGGTACCATTGTGTAGTATCTCAGAGCAAATCTGGGTATTGCTGTGGAGATTCTTTACATAACTATAAAAGGCCTTGTCACTGTCTTTACTATCTGCTGCAATTCTGTTTTCATAGCTAGCTTTAGAGGATTTGATGAGGGATCTCAACTTTTTGTTAATGTTGATAAGGGAGTTTTTCCAGTCTTGGGACTTCACTTTTTCTGCATCAGTTTCCTCTTTCTGTTGTAGAGTTTGTTTATGGCAGGGGACCACCAGATTGACTTGCTTTTTTTGGAGGAGAGCATCTTGGTTCTGTTGGGTATGGCAAGATCCATAATTTGTGTACGTGTTTGTACAGTTCATTGGTGTATGATTTGGCAGTCATGCAACTATTATCTATTTGCATGGGTGCCGTGAAGTTAGCCACCTCTGTTTTTAGGAGCCCAAAGTTAGCTTTGGAGAAGTTTTTTATGGTGGTTACCATTGCAAGGTGGGGGGGGGGGGATTTCCAAGGTGATTAGTTTGCGGTCAGATCTAACCAGGGAGGAGTTGACTATTGGTGTAGAGCAATGGTCGCCCATGTTAGTAATGGCCAGGTCAAGGATGTTGCTACCTCTACTGGGGATAAGAACAAGCTGGCCCAAGGCATAGGAATTAATGAATTCCAGGAAAAGTTGAGCAATTGTATTGGTAATAAAAGCAACCAGAAACCAATAAAAATAAAAAGCCACGAAGGTAGACCAAAAAAGCGATGCTTCCAAATAGCGTACACAGAATTTATTTGTCCGCTTTCGTAAAACACTTCTTCAGAATGAAAAACACAAATAAAACCACATTTAAATACACCAATCAATTAATTAGTAATTAAACTAATTGAACAAAAATGTTATAAAACAATTACTTAAAAAAGAGGGAAACTACTTTCTTTTTGTCAGTAATATATAACTTACGTTGTTTTAAAAAACATTTTACATTAATACACTCATTTAACCCAGGTGGCTTGTCAGATTTTAATTTAATTTGCCAGGTTGATTCTCTTTGTTCAAGATAACTTTTAAGATCCCCTCCCCTAGGATCAACAGGACAAACTTCCAAAACTGTAAACAAAAATTTTTTGAAAGAGCGACAGTCAATGGAATGCTTGTACAGAGCATTGGTAATATCCTTACATTTAATGGCATAGTTATGTTCTTTGATTCGAGTACTAAGTTTCCTGGTGGTCATCCCTGTAGAGCATGGGACACCCAGAACAAAAAGAAATATAAACAACGTTGGTAACATTACAATTGACCAAACCAGGTACTTCGATGGTGTAGGTAATGGAGCTGACGGCTATATAGGGACTAACTAGGATAAATCTACAGGCAGTGCATTCATGACAACAATGCATGCCTCGTTTGGTAGATAGAACATTGTTGACTGCCTTTTTATTCTTTTCCAAAATGTTTTTCAAATTATATTCATTACGAAAAACACATTTTGGTTTGTCACCCAAAACATGGAATATTTCAGAGTTACCTTTAATAATTTTCCAGTTGTTCTCCAAAATGGAGGACAAGTCACTACTGTCTGTGCTCATTTCAAAAGAACAGGTTACAGTAGGTCGAACTGAACCAGTGGAATTTGGTAAACCAAAACCATTAGTATTATTAAATGAACAGGTTAAAATAGGAGGAAAATCAGTGTGGCGTCTGTCAAGAATTTCTTTTGCTGTGTTGACCAAAAAGGGGATATCATATCCTCTCCTGGAGAATAAATCAATGATGAAATCAAATTCTTTAACCAAGTCATGATCCCTTGTGGTCATTCGACTCGCTCGTATGAACTGCCCCTTGGGAATATTCTTAATCATGTGCCTAGGGTGTCCGCTAGAGTAATGTAGGTAACCATTGGTAAAAGTATCTTTACGGTGTATGTTACTTTGAAATTGACATCCAATGGGATCCCACCATATATGAATATCTAAAAAATTAATGGCTGATCCAACGTCCCCTTTGGTAAACTTTAAATACCTGGAAAAAGAATTTACATAACCCATAAATTGGTCAACTGTGTCAGATCCGCCTTCCAGAATAAACACCAAATCGTCGATGAATCGACAATAAAATTTAACTTGAAATTTCTCTTTTAATGATGGTATTATTTCACATTCCCACCAGGCCATGACGATGTTGGCATATGCCGGAGCAGCCGGGGAACCCATCGCTACACCTCTGTTCTGCTTATAGTATTTGTCCCCAAACAAAAAAAATTGTTGTCTAATATAATTTCGAGGAACAAACAAATGGTGTTAATAGTGGAGGTAGAAAAACTATGTTTCTGGCATAAAAAACTGCGAACTGCATCTACACCATCTTCATGGGGAATGCAGGTATAAAGAGACACAACATCTATGGTGAAAATTGTGTGTTTTTTGACATCAAAAGAAAAATTTCTCAAAAAATCACGCAGTTTACTAAGAAAATGCCAGGAATCTTTAATATACGATTGCTGGTCCTCTAATAAGGGTCCTAACATGGAGTCAATGACTAACGCGACACCTTCTGTAGCTGAATGGGGGGAGGAAACAATGGGTCTGAAAGGGGGGTCTGATATATCTTTATGAGTTTGGTATGCGAAAATAACACCAATTTTGGGTTCAGCAATGACACAAAAGTCATATAATTCAAATGCGATTTCCCCAGACATAAGACAGTCATATAAGAAAGAATGTATCCTTCTAAACTGACGCTGTATAAAATATAAGGGAACCTGTTCATATTCTGCACAATTATTCAATAAACCCAACATACAAGTTTTGTAATTCTCCTGGGTTATAATGACAATGTTAGCCCCTTTATCGCTTTTCATAAACCTGATTTTATCAGTCAATTTTTGTAAATCAAACAAAGCAGATTTTTCAAGAATAGTTAAATTATGATTCATATGCAAGTTCTTTCTAGTTAAATGGTCACTAACATCTTGAATACATTGTTCTTGAAATATTCTTAGGGTATGATGTAAGGTAGGATTATAAATAGAGGGTTTAACAAGACATTTATCTTTTTGATGTATATTGTGCATCAAGTAAGTCAAGTTTAACCTTCTGGTAAACTTCATAATATCTACAACTGTTTTACAATAGTTACCCCTATGAGAAGGCACAAAGTTCAAACCCAACTTCAGAATTCTTAATTGCGCTTCAGAAAAAACATGATCTGTTAAGTTTATGATGTTAAACAAGTCCAAGTCTTCAATTATATTTCGTCCCCTGAGGACGTCGACCCCAAAAAAGTCCGACTGCATGTAAATACAGTCTTCTTGTGATAGTTTCCCTGGTTTCTTTTTGGGACAACAGCAGGTCCAGAATCGGATGTCATATTACAACCTGCACCGTCGTTGACAACATCTTTAACAAAGTTGTCTCCAACAGAATTGTCGTCAGAGGTATCGTTATTAATAACTACCTTTCCTGATGAATTATTAACAGAATTCTGTTGCAGACAACTTTGTTAAAGATGTTGTCAATGACGGTGCAGGTTGTAATATGACATCCGATTCTGGACCTGCTGTTGTCCTCAAAAGAAACCAGGGGAAACTATCACAAGAAGACTGTATTTACACGCAGTTGGACTTTTTTGGGGTCGACGTCCTCAGGGGACGAAATATAATTGAAGACTTGGACTTGTTTAACATCATAAACTTAACAGATCATGTTTTTTCTGAAGCGCAATTAAGAATTCTGAAGTTGGGTTTGAACTTTGTGCCTTCTCATAGGGGTAACTATTGTAAAACAGTCGTAGCTATTATGAAGTTTACCAGAAGGTTAAACTTGACTTACTTGATGCACAATATACATCAAAAAGATAAATGTCTTGTTAAACCCTCTATTTATAATCCTACCACATCATACCCTAAGAATATTTCAAGAACAATGTATTCAAGATGTTAGTGACCATTTAACTAGAAAGAACTTGCATATGAATCATAATTTAACTATTCTTGAAAAATCTGCTTTGCTTGATTTACAAAAATTGACTGATAAAATCAGGTTTATGAAAAGCGATAAAGGGTCTAACATTGTCATTATGACCCAGGAGAATTACAAAACTTGTATGTTGGGTTTATTGAATAATTGTGCAGAATATGAACAGGTTCCCTTATATTTTATACAGCGTCAGTTTAAAAGGATACATTCTTTCTTATATGACTGTCTTATGTCTGGGGAAATCGCATTTGAATTATATGACTTTTGTGTCATTGCTGAACCCAAAATTGGTGTTATTTTCGGTATACCGAAAACTCATAAAGATATATCAGACCCCCCTTTCAGACCCATTGTTTCCTCCCCCCATTCAGCTACAGAAGGTGTCGCGTTAGTCATTGACTCCATGTTAGGACCCTTATTAGAGGACCAGCAATCGTATATTAAAGATTCCTGGCATTTTCTTAGTAAACTGCGTGATTTTTTGAGAACTTTTTCTTTTGATGTCAAAAAACACACAATTTTCACCATAGATGTTGTGTCTCTTTATACCTGCATTCCCCATGAAAATGGTGTAGATGCAGTTCGCAGTTTTTTATGCCAGAAACATAGTTTTTCTACCTCCACTATTAACACCATTTGTTTGTTCCTCGAAATTATATGAGACAACAATTTTTTTTTGTTTGGGGACAAATACTATAAGCAGAACAGAGGTGTAGCGATGGGTTCCCCGGCTGCTCCGGCATATGCCAACATCGTCATGGCCTGGTGGGAATGCGAAATAATACCATCATTAAAAGAGAAATTTCAAGTTAAATTTTATTGTCGATTCATCGACGATTTGGTGTTTATTCTGGAAGGCGGATCTGACACAGTTGACCAATTTATGGGTTATGTAAATTCTTTTTCCAGGTATTTAAAGTTTACCAAAGGGGGCGTTGGATCAGCCATTAATTTTTTAGATATTCATATATGGTGGGATCCCATTGGATGTCAATTTCAAAGTAACATACACCGTAAAGATACTTTTACCAATGGTTACCTACATTACTCTAGCGGACACCCTAGGCACATGATTAAGAATATTCCCAAGGGGCAGTTCATACGAGCGAGTCGAATGACCACAAGGGATCATGACTTGGTTAAAGAATTTGATTTCATCATTGATTTATTCTCCAGGAGAGGATATGATATCCTCTTTTTGGTCAACACAGCAAAAGAAATTCTTGACAGACGCCACACTGACTTTCCTCCTATTTTAACCTGTTCATTTAATAATACTAATGGTTTTGGTTTACCAAATTCCACAGGTTCAGTTCGACCTACTGTAACCTGTTCTTTTGAAATGAGCGCAGACAGTAGTGACTTGTCCTCCATTTTGGAGAACAACTGGAAAATTATTAAAGGTAACTCTGAAATATTCCATGTTTTGGGTGACAAACCAAAGTGTGTTTTTCGTAATGAATATAATTTGAAAAACATTTTGGAAAAGAATAAAAAGGCAGTCAACAATGTTCTATCTACCAAACGAGGCATGCATTGTTGTCATGAATGCACTGCCTGTAGATTTATCCTAGTTAGTCCCTATATAGCCGTCAGCTCCATTACCTACACCATCAAAGTACCTGGTTTGGTCAATTGTAATGTTACCAACGTTGTTTATATTTCTTTTTGTTCTGGGTGTCCTGCGTTCTACGTAGGGATGACCACCAGGAAACTTAGTACTCGAATCAAAGAACATAACTATGCCATTAATTGTATTGGTACATGAGTAGTTTTCCCAGTTAATAGAGGGGTAGTTGAACTCACTCAGTATGATAGTGTTAGGTTGGACTCTAATATTCTCCTGGGTGCTTAGGAATATGGAGTGTGAGTCTTGGGACATGGTTGGGGACCTGTAGCAGGTGATGACCTGAATCGCTGTCTTATCCAATGTTAGCTGCATCTGAAGTATCTCTGATGCATTATCTCTGGAGGTGTGCACCTCCTTTATGAATATGGAAACACCACTGGTTTTGGATCTTTAGTCCAAGATCTGGGGCCAAAAGGTGTGGAATGAGTTATAACCTGGTAGTGTAGGGGTTCTTTCTGCTGCCTTGAACCAGGTTTCTGTGACAGCACAAATGTCAATGTTCTCCAATTTAAGGAGTGCTTCAAGCGAGTGCATTTTTAGATTTAGACTTCTAGCATTGAGCAGCATGACTTTCAGATTGCATTTGTTTGTAGCTGTTACAGTGGTAATTTGGTCTTTGGAACACCACCTAAAAAGGCACTATAGGGGTGGCAAGAGCCTTGTCCAGTATCAAGAAGCCCATCTCTGGCAAAGCATTGAGGTCTGACAATCATGTCATCCCAGGAAGACAGATACTGGATCACCTTAGAATGACACCAGAAACTTAGCCAATTGTTGAAATCAGTCATTTTCTGCTTGAACTGTGGTATCATTCTGGGTGATGGTAGGAGGCTGCTGAGGTCTAGGGTCATACCCGACTGGGCTACATAATCTGAGAGCTTCTCCATGTCTCTTTTCATGTAGTACAGGGAGGTACGTCTCAGGTCATTCACACCCACATGTACAATAACAGTCATATTTGTACCTGTTGTTGTGGGACCTGAGTGCAAGCATTATGTGGCAGATCCTGGCACCTGACAGGCAGATGACTGTTACTTTCTCCTTATTCATTCTTGGGAGTGGGACATCAGTGTGCCTCACTATCGAGTCACCTATGACTAGTGTGCTGGGCATGCTGTTTTGCCTTAGGGGCTTTAGTTGAGTGGCACACTGTTTAGGAGAGTTATGTGTCTCATGGTTAATGTTGTGTTGTAGTGGTCAAGTGCATTTCTACCTTGGAGGTCTCTACTGTTTGGGTAGATTTTTATTGAGATCCATCACACGAAGGTGGTTGTGTGGTTTGTGTTTTTATGTTAAGGCAGCGCTGGTGTGTGTTCTGGAGGGCTATGTGTTCCATGTGGTGTGGTGCCAGTGTTGACCTTCTCCTCTTGGCCAGCTATTCCAGTCTTGGCTGGAGAGTGCATGGCTTCCAATTTGGACAAATAAGTGTATCTCTCACAAGTCTGAGTGTTGGGAGGTAAGAGAAGATGGTTGTCAGTGTACATGAGGTAGTTGCTACATTGCCACTGGATGCCCAAGTTCACCAGATTAATAGGAGACAGCTCAGGGAACTGACCTTTAGACATGTCTGGAGGGGTGGGCATTAATAATAAGTACTGGAGCTGTTTCTTTGTAGAACGTTTAGTGCTGGTAGCACTTTTGTGTGGTACAATAATTGCTGCAAGATGCCTGGTAAAGTGCTAGACTAATAAGCTAATAAAAGTGCAGGAGAGGAGGGAACTAGCAGATCTAAGGTAAAAACTGAAGAGCAGACTTTTTGGCACCACTCAGAAGCTTATAAACAGTCCTGAATACAGCAAATCTGTATCCTGACTAGACTAGTTACAGGAAAGGTGGGAAACAAGTGCAAACGCAGGCTTTTAAACCAGAAAGTTGAAAGAGATGGAAAAACTGTCCATACAGTCAATAAACTACAATTTCTGGGCCAGAAACCACTCCTCTTGTGGTAGATAGGCTACCTATGCTTACCCCTCCCACTGATAAGCTGGAAGAATTCCCTCCAACAAAAAAAGGCTTGGGGGGCTCAGAGGTTGACATACAGTCCTGAACACAACAAATCTGTATCTGGACAAGACTAGTTACAGGAAAGGTGAGAAAAAAGCACAAACTCGGGCTTTTAAACCTGAAAGTTGAAAGAGATGAAACAACTGCCCAAAAAGCCTATAAACTACAATTTATGGACCAGAAACCACTCATCTTGTGGTAGATAGGCTACCTAGTGCTTACCACTCCCACTGATAAGCTAGAAGGCTTCCCTCCAACACAGAAAGGCTTGGGGGGGGATCAGAAGCTTAAAAACAGTCTTGGATGCAGTAAATCTGTATCTGTACTAAACTAGTTACAGGAAAGGTGGGAAACATGCTCAAATGCTGGCTTTTAAACCAGAAAGTTGAATGAGATGGAAAAAGTGCCCAAATGGCCAATAAACTACAATTTCTGGGCCAGAAACCACTTCTCTTGTGGTAGGCTACCTAGTGCTTACCACTCCCACTGATAAGCTAGAAGGCTTCCCTCTGACACAGAAAGGCTTGTGGGCTCAGAAGCTTACAAACAATCCTGGATATAGCAAATCGATATCTGGACTAGACTAGTTACAGAAAAAGTGGGAAACAAGCGCAAATGTGGGCTTTTAAACCAGAAAGTTGAAAGAGATAGTATAAACTGCTCAAACAGTCTATGGACTACAATTTCTGGGCCAGAAACTAATCATCTTGTGGTAGATAGGCTACCTAGAGCTTACCACTCCCACTGATAAGCTAGAAGGCTTCCCGCTAACACAGAAAGGCCTGGGAGGGCTCAGAAGCTTACAAACAGTCCTGGATACAGCAAATCTGCATCTGGACTATACTAATTACAAGAAAGGCAGGAAATAAGCTTAGAAATTTCTTTTACACAAAAGCAGCTAAAACAGCACTAAAAACAATTCACGTGCAGTGCAAGTTAGCACACTTGAGTGTGTAGCAATATTAAAGCAAATACAGTTTAAATAAATGCAATTTATTCAAACCGTATTCTGAACTGAATTCAGTTATTGTTTTATTCAACTCTGAACAGTTAAAGAAGCACACTCACTCTGAACACACAAGGAGATTCTAGCAACGTTTTTTTTTTTTAGTAAAGTGGAAAGAGAGAAAGGAGGAACATAAGATAATTCAAAGTTAAGAACCTAAGTGGGTTGGCCTTCTCAAATGTTTTCTCTCTGTATTAGGTAGAATGAGCTAATGACACTAGACTGGGAGGAGTGTGCCAGATCACATTTATAGTAGGGGTGGGCAATAGCAAAGCCACCAAGTATAATGCAGACACCAAGACGAGCAATCTTAAGCAAATTAATAAATGCAGCAGTTTGGTTGACTATCACTAATAGCAGATTAAGTGCCCAAAAATATAATTATAAGCTTTCTGTATCCAGATGTCTATTAAATCACTCACAGTTAGGCCACAAAGAGCAACTAGATAGTGGTACTGTCTCACATAATTGTAACTTCTTATACAGTAGTATAAAGGAAAACGTAAGAGCCTCAGGGAATCAGATAACACAAAAAGCTGTGCCTCACACCTTGGAAAGCTGGTTTCAAAAGAAGGTAGACAACCCTTGCTATGAAACCAGCTGAACAGGATCTAGACAGTGACCAGAAATATCAAGTAAATAATAACAGCACTACAGTTTTATTAACTATCAGTAAAACAGAAAACATAATGCAGACACAAAGACAAACAATCTCAAGTAAATTAATAAATGCAGCAATTTTGCTAACTAAAAGAAAATGTAGACACCAAGACAAGCAATTTTAAGCAAGTTAATAAATGCAGTAGTTTAGCTGACTATCACTGATACCAGATTAAGTGCCAAAAATATACTTAAAGGCTTTCTGTATCCAGATATCTATTGAATCAGTCACCATGGAAGGGACACCATTTCACATGCCAATGGGCAGGGAGATATGCATGTGGCAGTGTTTGACAATATCCCAACAGGCATTCTAAAAGGTAATGACTTTGATACCATAGTTCCCTGTGTATGTGGACTCATGTTCAACAAAGCATGGAGGCAAGCACTTTAAAATGGTAGCAAAAGTGAGGCCTAGCTACTGCCCTCACCTCCAATAGTCTGGTAATGTTGCCTTATCAGGTGGTAGTAAAATGCTTGAGCTAGATCCAAGCTGTCAAATGCACTGGATTATATCTGAAAGGAGTAATTTAAGGGAAAAATGTTTTTACCAGTGAGTCTGCAGCTGAGATACAGTTGTCAACAATGGTGGACTTCAGTTAAAAGTAGACATGAGGAGGATCACAAAAGAGAGTTAAAGCAGGCACAGCTCATATAGTCAATGTGTCCCCTACACACCTCATTGGGGAGACTCTCAGCTCCTACATCACTGATCACAAAATATATTTCTGCAAAGGTTGCCCCACCCTGAGAAAATGGAGTAAAAGCATTTCCCTTTTCACTTTGAAAATGTGATTGTGAAAGATCAAGTAACAAGCCCCTTTCTCTCCTTCAAAAACATGTTTAGCACAATCTGCATGACTAATCAGAGGTGATATTGAAAACATGGGTGTAAGAGGCTGTGGTACACTGGGAGTGATATATTTCAGGATAGTAGGTGAGAATAGACCCGAAATATAGATGGTATTGAAATCATAGTGGCTTATCACTTGTGACATAGCATTCAAAGTGCATATATGAGATACTGAAAAGTGGTAACATTTATTCAGAACAAAGAAATGGACATGAAAAGCACAGTAGTTCTGTTTTTCCCCAAGTTATCTAAGGAAACAATGAAATTACATAATGTTACTTAGAAATACAATATGTTATTGCATCATGTTTTCTTTGTGACTACTACAACAGCACACTACTTCAGCCAAACTGACAATCAATTAAAACAGCCTGAATAGAAAATAAAAAAAAACACTATAGTGATGTCAACGATTTTTTTATTAACATACCCAGCACGCATTTGACAAAATACAAGTGGATGTTCCTTCTTTAGGGGATAAAAACATATAATAACAGTTCTTTTAGTTAATCAACTACAAAGATCACATACTGAGACATCAGAAATAAAAAAAAAAAATTGTAGTTCATTAAACACAACAATAATCTATCCTTTGAACATATTTAAAAATCCCTTGATTAAAGCTGATGAATCTGTTAGTTTTTAAGACGTACAGTTTTTCTTTTCCAGAGGCACAAGTGAAAAACATGAGGGATATAAGCAGAAAGAATATTTTAGCATTTTGTTTCCTACTCATTGTGTGTCATTGCTGTCTCTCATTCTTTGTTACAACTTTGGCAACCATACATTTAAAATCAGACCACTTCTCAGAGATATATACTGACGCAATACATTGTTTAATTTGCCTTCAGTAATATCATAAAGATGTTCCCAAATAAGCTTTTTAAAGGGATAAAAACTGCACCAACAATCAGCAGTATAAGCAAATATTTGCCCAGTGGTAGGATGTGTGAAACATTTGTCTTTGTTGACAATGTTCTGGCAGTTTGAAAACTGTCATAGTTGAAAATAACCTGCAGCTTATCTGTGGGCTTGTTCTATTTATAACATCTTTTATACTAACACTGCCTTGTGAATACCATTAAAGATTTATGTTCTGCTATGATTAAAGTGTTAAATAACTTATAACTATCTGTTGAGTACTTAAAGTTGAATGCATTGCTAAAAAAGGAACTGAATTTCTTTAACAGCACCACCACATGAAGCATTCTTTGCTGGGTCTATATTATATCATCGACCACTTAACTTGTCGAACGCCTAAACATCGACAGCTAAGAGTCGAAAACTTGCAATGTTGAATTGCCAGTTAAGCAAATTATTTCATTGGGAAAGAATTCACTTGACCATGCCAAACTAACATAAACTTACAAGCTGTAATAAAGTGGGGGCTTGGGCAAATTCCGGTAATGGCCAAGTGAATTCTTTCCCGGTGAAAGAGTTTGCTTAACTGGCTGTTCGACATTGTGAGTTTTTGACCCTTAGCTGTTGATGTTTAGGCGCTCGACAAGTTAAGCCATCGATGATATAATATAGACCCCTCTTTGCTCACTACTGGATGGTCTACTTGGTTGAAAGCATTATTTTATTATTATATTGGATAACTCCAATCCAAAAATCTACATTATTTCTGCAGCTTGACTTATAAACCTGCGATCCTCAGATGTATTATTTACATCCCAAAAACTGGCTTTATGGTATATTTTTCTTCCCTTAACCAGGGTATGCACTCATGTAGTGCAACAACCTGCTCTTCTCCATGCATCACTATAAATGTAATTACAATAATTGTAATTGTTATGGTTTAGTGAAACATTAAACATGTTAGCAGTAAAGGGACTACCAATCCTTTTCTGTTAACTGCAGTAACTGGCTGTACTGTCATTGTCAATGAAGTAATTAAAGCATGCATTATATTTAAACAACTTTAATTTAAACACACTTACCAGTTCTCAATGTGTGATACAAATGGATTTGCATAGATAATTGCTAGCTTACCATACACGTGTCCCTCTTGTTTGATGATAACTCCCAAATAACAAAAATATTAATTTCAACAACAACAATATCACCACAATACTTTTACCCAACAATTCAGCAAATTTAATCAAAAATGGATGTTTTTTATTTATTTATTGTCATTTGTTTGCTGGGAAAGTCCGACTGCATAGGAGCCCATTTTCAGTGAATGCCCAGAAAGAAAAGATCCAAAGTATTACAAAACATTTTAAGAAAAATAATTTTGCAGTCTTTAAAAATAATGCAAAAAACAAAACAAGTAGAGTTTAAATAATGATATCAAATTAGACATAATATGAAAACATTGATTAAGAATAGATGCTTTACGATGCCATCTAAGAACTTACCAATAAAAGGCCTGGATTCTTTAATGAGCAGTGCATTGTGCAGTGCAAATTTGCTTGAGTAGTGGCAGCATACAGGATGCAGGGATGTCAGAGACACAAATAACACACTCACAGAAAGATCAGCATGGTATGTAGCACACACCAAGTGCATAATAAATATGTAAATAAGGAATATCATGCATGGTATATGCAAGCCATGAAACCCAAAATGGTGAACTGATTCAGAAACACTTAAAAGAGGCTCATTACACCTCAATGCATACATGTTTTTTACATGTAGAACCATTGTATGTGTGACGGCAACAATGTCTGCACTATAGCGGAGCAGCAAGTGTTAATGGCTGCACTCAAAGCAACACCCACAGTGTTGTGCATCACAGCTTTCCATTTCAATGGCGGAGGTACAGAATATGCCTAACATATACCACTATCTGAGTGACCAGCAGACTGTGGGCCATTTCCATCTGCTGGCAGTGTCTACTATACTGACTACTACTGCTGTGGCTTGATGTGGTCTATGAGAGAGAAAGGGTAGAACTATGGGACACTGATCATTCACCCTAATGGGGCATTTCATGTGCTGATTCTAAACAGCATCATTGCTCATAAGTAGGGGTGGCAGCCTGTGTACTCACAGTCAACAGGGAATGTGTAGAGCTATGTGAATGTGCACATACAGCCTCATACAGCATCCCAGGTGCTGAGCCAGAAGAATGCCACTGGCCATTACTTGGATGACACCCATAAGTGAGAGTGGAAGGCTATGCTCTTACTGTTGGATATGAGGCCATATTTTCAAGGGCCTCAGCAGTCTGACTTGAGAAACTCTGGATTCAACATCTCCACATCTTAACTGCTCCATAGGCACTGAAGGTAATGCTTATGGAAGCAGATCAGAGAGCAGTTGCAGTATGTCTCAAGGAGGTATCAGTAGAGGCAACATACTCTACCAGTGACCTCAGCAGCCTCATATGTCCACTGTCCTTATACCCCATTTCACTGTGTGCAACTCTTACACATCATCACAAAATCTGCTGAACAAACTAATTACTTCTATTATTTTGTGGATATCAGACAAGTGTGCTGGGGTCAAGTGTAGCAGCCATATCAAGAAAAGTCTTGTAGTCATTGCAGTGCTTCACCCTCCCCTCATGTCTATCCCCCTGGAGTAGTTATGTGCACCTCAGAGGTAGTGAGCATTTCAGATAATGTGTACGCTGGGAACCTAGGTGCAGTTAACAGGGGACTCTCAAGTAGAAGATGTCAACCATGTACTGGACAGGCTGCGTCATTAGTAGGACATCTGTTATAGTTGATGTGAGTGGCCTCCCCATAATGTTGTAGGCCATATCATTGTGTTTTCTTCATTGTCAGCTACAGGTGCACTGTTGACATCACCCCTGTGATGTCTTGCTTTGCCAGACCATCTGCCAATGGATCTTATAAGGGCAGGTTGACACATGACAACATTATCTGCCCATACAAATGCCCATCTAACCCTCTTGGCATAAGCAGTGCTACACATTGACATATAACTATAACATACTCTGACATAAAAACATTGTCATGCTGTGTTTTACAGTCACAGACCAGTGGTGCCTGGACAAAGCATTATGCAAGTGGGCCTTGGTCAGTCCTTCCCTTCAAATATACAGTGGAGTGTCCTATACTGTACTGTAATAGACATTAACCTGGTGCAACCCAAAATAACACAGAGGTGATTGGTGCCAACCCAGTTCTTACATCCCAGTAGACCTCCTGGTATGAGGTGGTATTCCCCCTAGGCTGCAAGTGACACCACTCATTGAGACACTTTAATATTTATAGTCCACCTCTGTGGTGGACCTGTCTGAAATTAAGTCCCACTTCTTTTCCTTTGCATGGAGTATCATATCAGTAACTCTTCATCCAACCCATTGCATAGAGCTATTGTGGCCACCCACAGCATTCACATACTGCAACATTCTCTACCAGTTCTGGTCCTGATACTGCTTGTCTTCTACAGCTTTGTTCTGGATGTTTATGCCATGTGTGAGAAGGGCCTGCAAGGAGCACTTTGTTCTGATGTTGTTCTTCTGAGATGTGAACTTCTCTAGCCATTGCCTCCTTCAGGTAGCCATGCTGGTACATATTCATCTAGGGGTAAAACATGTCAGTTTGTGTGTGTGTGTGTGTGTGTGTGTGTGTGTGTGTGTGTGTGTGTGTGTGTGTGTTATACCATGCGATAGCAATGTTTATAGCCACCAGGCTTATGCACCTGTTTATATATAATAATGCATTGCACAGTTTCTCTACCCCCTATATCTATACAGTAACGGTGACCACTTTATGCCTCTCCCCCCATTCATTCACCTGCTTATCAGCCATAGTTAATGTTGTGCACCATTACCACCCCCACCTTTTCTCAGCATAAGGCCCTTGAATTCTAAACTTGTGTTGCATGCTCCTCACAATGTTTCCAATGTACATGGATGCCACCTCAGAAAAAAACACAGGTAGATAGTGCAGTAATCTGCCAGTGTTCTGGGTTCCCAATTACAAAATAAAATAAAATAAGAATAAACTGCTCAAACCAAGGAGTCCTTGTGTTAAAAAAGATGATGCTGAATACAATAAAACGTAGGACTCACCACGGAAGAAATGGCTAGTCAAGCCCAAAATTCCAAATAAACTTTTATTACAAGAAACGGTAACATCTCCATTTTATCAGCTTCTACTAGCAAATCGGAATCATCTCTGCAGAGTTTACCTATTCTGCAAAATTGACTCTTTACAATACCACCAAAGACATGGCGAGGGTGCATGCTGTCAAAAGGTAAAATTGTGTTTTTCCAGCATGCCTTCCTATGTGGAGTGGATGTCAGTCTACCTCCTCTGATTGATAAGCTGACATCTAAAAAAGTCACTATATCATAAGATGTCTCAACAGTAAATCTAAGAAAACTAGTGGTTGTCTCTAAATAACACAAGAACATGTTAAATTCATCTAGAGTCCCATTCCACACAACGAGAATATCATCTACAAACCGCCTATACACCAGAACCTTGTTGAACCACTCATGAGTGAAAAGGAACTCCTTCTCCCATTGATGTACCACTAGACTGGCATACGTATTCGCACAGGGGGTGCCCATAGCCACACCTGATTCCTGCAAAAATAGGCACCCCCCGAAAGAAAACACATTATTAGATAAAACTATATCTAAAAGTTGGCAAATAAGTATTTCTTTATTACGATCAATAGAAGGAAACATTTGAATAAGTTCCCTTACTGCTTGTATACCTTTATCATTCAGGATAGAGGTGAATAAACTCTGAACGTCCATTGTTATCAAAAGATGTTGCCCTTTTAAAAAATCAATTTCCAGGGTATCCAGATACTTCAATAACTGATAGTATCTTTCAAAATACTGGGAATCTCATTAATCCGTGGTCTTAATGTATTCTCCAAATAAACAGAGACGTTCTCAGTTACCCATTTCTCCCCAGAAACTATGGGCCGTAATGGAGGTGGATTGATGCCTTTATGCATCTTTGGTAAACCTTTGATGACAGGGATCTGTGGATGTTCATTGTAAAAATATTCATAAAGTTCCTTAGAAATCTGACGACACATCAGCAAATCATATAGTGAATCATTAATATTACTAATTATTTTAGTGAGCTTTCCATTATCTATTCTAACATAGGTGGTATCATCACTAAGCATATCATGCATGAGATTGACATAGTTTTCAGTATCAAATAAAACCATACCTCCGCCCTTGTCTGCAGGTCTAATGACAAGGGACGGATCATTAATAAGTTTGTCCAGAGATAACTTCTCTTCCTTGGTTAAATTAAAGTACATACATTTCCTACTCCCACTTAAAAAATAATTGTAAATGTCACGCTCACACATTTTTACAACAGTCAACATGTCCTGGTAATGGTGGCGAAAAAGTACTTTTGCGTTTGTAGCAAGAAAATTCTGGCATATTAAATTGTTTGCTTTCAGTCGCTTTATTGTTAAAATATAGTTTAAGGGCTACTGCTCGCCCAAACATACGTAGGTCTATCAGCAAATCAGATAACACACGTCCCTGACAAAGAATAAAAGAGAGTCCTTTAGCCAAAATTTTGACATCATGAAATGTAAGTACAAACCTGGAGAGGTTGAAAAAAAGGTGCTTTAATGTCTCTGTCTCCTCCTCTGATGTGTCGTACCTTCCCCCGAGTACTTGCGCTTTTTCCTGCCCCAACTCTCTGAGCAGTCGCGTGAAAAAGTTGTTTTCTTGATCGGAAGAGGTAAAAAATGCATGGAATCATGTACAACATGTTTGCGTATCACCCCCAAGTTCTTCTGCATTTCTTTATTTCGATTAGCTTCTTGATTAGGTAAGGGAGTGGAGGCCGAAGCTACGACCTCAGCTGTTATAGGCAGTTCTGGTGGCGTAACAAAGGCTGTATCGGAGCCATCATCAGAATGAAAGGCCCCTGGAAATGATGGTAAAGGAGTGGTTGAATCAGAGGAAACTAATGTGCAGTCTGGAGGTGCCAAATTGCGAACTGTGTTCTCAGCCAATGAGCTACGATCCACCATTCTCGGCCAAACAAAGATCCCTCCAGAGGAGAAGTCCCGATAATCACGCTGTAACTTTTTGTGCTTAGTCTGTTGTAATTTAGTAGCATATAAACTGACTTGATTATAAATATTGTCTAATCTCTTTAAACACAAGTCATCATGGAAGCTGTCTCTAATCTCCTTGTTCAACTTATTCACTTGAGTTAGCAACTGATTTTCAATAGGAGTAAAATAATCTATAATCAGTTGCACATATTTAAAACTAGTATCCAGATTGATTTCTTGCCATTTCTTAAGAAGGTCAGGATGATTCTCACCATAGGTGGGCATGCACAACACCCGCATGCCTCTAAAAACCAATCTGAAATGTAGGCATGCCTCCCTATGCTTGCGTTGCCAGGTTAAATGCTGTAATTTGTATAGATCATTTTCTAATTGCCTGGTCTTAGAGTTAAACATTTCAATATTTTCGACAGTGTCGACACTTGGCATTGAAGTAGACATATTAAAATCCAGAGCCAATAAAGGATTATTAGTACACCCAGTAATAGCAGTCCAATGGTTATCACTCGAAGCAACCCTCGGTTCCAGATTATAGTCAAGTTCCACGCTAGAATTCGCCATCCCATGTGTGAGAGCAGTCAACAAACAGCCAAAACAAAATAAAATAAGAATAAACTGCTCAAACCAAGGAGTCCTTGTGTTAAAAAAGATGATGGTGATGCATACAATAAAACGTAGGACTCACCACGGAAGAAACGGCTAGTCAAGCCCAAAATTCCAAATAAACTTTTATTACAAGGAACGGTAACATCTCCATTTTATCAGCTTCTACTAGCAAATCCAAATCATCTCTGCAGAGTTTACCTATCCTGCAAAATTGACTCTTTACAATACCACCAAAGACATGGCGAGGATGCATGCTGTCAAAAGGTAAAATTGTGTTTTTCTAACATGCCTTCCTATGTAGAGTGGATGTCAGTCTACCTCCTCTGATTGATAAGCTGACATCTAAAAATACCACTATATCATAAGATGTCTCAACAGTAAATCTAAGAAAACTAGTGGTTGTCTCTAAATAACACAAGAACATGTTAAATTCATCTAGAGTCCCATTCCACACAACGAGAATATCATCTACAAACCGCCTATACACCAGAACCTTGTTGAACCACTCATGAGTGAAAAGGAACTCCCTCTCCCATTGATGTACCACTAGATTGGCATACGTATTCGCACAGGGGGTGCCCATAGCCACACCTGATTCCTGCAAAAATAGGCACCCCCCAAAAGAAAACACATTATTAGATAAAACTATATCTAAAAGTTGGCAAATAAGTATTTCTTTATTACGATCAATAGAAGGAAACAATTGAATAAGTTCCCTTACTGCTTGTATACCTTTATCATTCGGGATAGAGGTGAATAAACTCTGAACGTCCATTGTTATCAAAAGATGTTGCCCTTTTAAAAAATCAATTCTCAGGGTATTCAGATACTTCAATAACTGATAGTATCTTTCAAAATACTGGGAATCTCATTAATCCGTGGTCTTAATGTATTCTCCAAATAAACAGAGACGTTCTCAGTTACCCATTTCTCCCCAGAAACTATGGGCCGTAATGGAGGTGGATTGATGCCTTTATGCATCTTTGGTAAACCTTTGATGACAGGGATCTGTGGATGTTCATTGTAAAAATATTCATAAAGTTCCTTAGAAATCTGAGGACACATCAGCAAATCATATAGTGAATCATTAATATTACTAATTATTTTAGTGAGCTTTCCATTATCTATTCTAACATAGGTGGTATCATCACTAAGCATATCATGCATGAGATTGACATAGTTTTCAGTATCAAATAAAACCATACCTCCGCCCTTGTCTGCAGGTCTAATGAGAAGGGACGGATCATTAATAAGTTTGTCCAGAGATAACTTCTCTTCCTTGGTTAAATTAAAGTACATACATTTCCTACTTCCACTTAAAAAATAATTGTAAATGTCACGCTCACACATTTTTACAACAGTCAACATGTCCTGGTAATGGTGGCGAAAAAATTGCGTTTGTAGCAAGAAAATTCTGGCATATTAAATTGTTTGCTTTCAGTCGCTTTATTGTTAAAATATAGTTTAAGGGCTACTGCTCGCCCAAACATACGTAGGTCTATCAGCAAATCAGATAACACACTTCCCTGAGATGGAATAAAAGAGAGTCCTTTATCCAAAATTTTGACATCATGAGATGTAAGAACAAACCTGGAGAGGTTGAAAAAAGGTGCTTTAATGTCTCTGTCTCCTCCTCTGATGTGTCGTACCTTCCCCCGAGTACTTGCGCTTTTTCCTGCCCCAACTCTCTGAGCGGTCGCGTGAAAGAGTTGTTTTCTTGATCGGAAGAGGTAAAAAATGCATGGTATCAGGTACACCATGTTTGCGTATCACCCCCAAGTTCTTCTGCATTCCTTTATTTCGATTAGCTTCTTGATTAGGTAAGGGTGTGGAGGCCGAAGCTACGACCTCAGCTGTTATAGGCAGCTCTGGTGGCGTAACAAACGCTGTATCGGAGCCATCATCAGAATGAAAGGCTCCTGGAAATGATGGTAAAGGAGTGGGTGAATCAGACGCAACTAATGTGCAGTCTGGCGGCGCCAAATTGCGAACTGTGTTCTCAGCCAGTGAGCTACGATCCACCCTTTTCGGCCAAACAAAGACCCCTCCAGAGGAGAAGTCCCGGTAATCACGCTGTAACTTTTTGTGCTTAGTCTGTTGTAATTTAGTAGCATATAAACTGACTTGATTATAAATATTGTCTAATCTCTTTAAACACAAGTCATCATGGAAGCTGTCTCTAATCTCCTTGTTCAACTTATTCACTTGAGTTAGCAACTGATTTTCAATAGGAGTAAAATAATCTATAATCAGTTGCACATATTTAAAACTAGTATCCAGATTGATTTCTTGCCATTTCTTAAGAAGGTCAGGATGATTCTCACCATAGGTGGGCATGCACAACACCTGCATGCCTCTAGGAACCAATCTGAAATGTAGGCATGCCTCCCTATGCTTGCGTTGCCAGGTTAAACGCTGTAATTTGTATAGATCATTTTCTAATTGCCTGGTCTTAGAGTTAAACATTTCAATACTGTCGACAGTGTCGACACTTGGCATTGAAGTAGACATATTAAAATCCAGAGCCAATAAAGGATTATTAGTACACCCAGTAATAGCAGTCCAATGGTTATCACTCGAAGCAACCCTCGGTTCCAGATTATAGTCAAGTTCCATGCTAGAATTCGCCATCCCGTGTATGAGAGCAGTCAACAAACAGCTAATACAAAATAAAATAAGAATAAACTGCTCAAACCAAGGAGTCCTTGTGTTAAAAAAGATGATGATGATGCATACAATAAAACGTAGGACTCACCACGGAAGAAACGGCTAGTCAAGCCCAAAATTCCAAATAAACTTTTATTACAAGAAATGGTAACATCTCCATTTTATCAGCTTCTACTAGCAAATCCGAATCATCTCTGCAGTGTTTACCTATCCAGCAAAATTGACTCTTTACAATACCACCAAAGACATGGCGAGGATGCATGTTGTCAAAACGTAAAATTGTGTTTTTCCAGCATGCCTTCCTATGTAGAGTGGATGTCAGTCTACCTCCTCTGATTGATAAGCTGACATCTAAAAAAGTCACTATATCATAAGATGTCTCAACAGTAAATCTAAGAAAACTAGTGGTTGTCTCTAAATAACACAAGAACATGTTAAATTCATCTAGAGTCCCATTCCACACAACGAGAATATCATCTACAAACCGCCTATACACCAGAACCTTGTTGAACCACTCATGAGTGAAAAGGAACTCCCTCTCCCATTGATGTACCACTAGATTGGCATACATATTCGCACAGGGGGTGCCCATAGCCACACCTGATTCCTGCAAAAATAGGCACCCCCCAAAAGAAAACACATTATTAGATAAAACTATATCTAAAAGTTGGCAAATAAGTATTTCTTTATTACGATCAATAGAAGGAAACATTTGAATAAGTTCCCTTACTGCTTGTATACCTTTATAATTCGGGATAGAGGTGAATAAACTCTGAACGTCCATTGTTATCAAAAGATGTTGCCCTTTTAAAAAAATCAATTTCCAGGGTATCCAGATACTTCAATAACTGATAGTATCTTTCAAAATACTGGGAATCTCATTAATCCGTGGTCTTAATGTATTCTCCAAATAAATAGAGACGTTCTCAGTTACCCATTTCTCCCCAGAAACTATGGGCTGTAATGGAGGTGGATTGATGCCTTTATGCATCTTTGGTAAACCTTTGATGACAGGGATCTGTGGATGTTCATTGTAAAAATATTCATAAAGTTCCTTAGAAATCTGACGACACATCAGCAAATCATATAGTGAATCATTAATATTACTAATTATTTTAGTGAGCTTTCCATTATCTATTCTAACATAGGTGGTATCATCACTAAGCATATCATGCATGAGATTGACATAGTTTTCAGTATCAAATAAAACCATACCTCCGCCCTTGTCTGCAGGTCTAATGAGAAGGGACGGATCATTAATAAGTTTGTCCAGAGATAACTTCTCTTCCTTGGTTAAATTAAAGTACATACATTTCCTACTTCCACTTAAAAAATAATTGTAAATGTCACGCTCACACATTTTTACAACAGTCAACATGTCCTGGTAATGGTGGCAAAAAAGTACTTTTGCGTTTGTAGCAAGAAAATTCTGGCATATTAAATTGTTTGCTTTCAGTCGCTTTATTGTTAAAATATAGTTTTAGGGCTGCTGCTCACCCAAACATACGTAGGTCTATCAGCAAATCAGATAACACACGTCCCTGAGAGGGAATAAAAGAGAGTCCTTTATCCAAAATTTTGACATCATGAGATGTAAGTACAAACCTGGAGAGGTTGAAAAAAAGGTGCTTTAATGTCTCTGTCTCCTCCTCTGATGTGTCGTACCTTCCCCCGAGTACTTGCGCTTTTTCCTGCCCCAACTCTCTGAGTGGTCACATGAAAAAGTTGTTTACTTGATCGGAAGAGGTAAAAAATGCATGGTATCAGGTACACCATGTTTGCGTATCGCCCCCAAGTTCTTCTGCATTCCTTTATTTCGATTAGCTTCTTGATTAGGTAAGGGAGTGGAGGCCGAAGCTACGACCTCAGCTGTTATAGGCAGTTCTGGTGGCGTAACAAACGCTGTATCGGAGCCATCATCAGAATGAAAGGCCCCTGGAAATGATGGTAAAGGAGTGGTTGAATCAGAGGCAACTAATGTGCAGTCTGGAGGTGCCAAATTGCGAACTGTGTTCTCAGCCAATGAGCTATGATCCACCCTTCTCGGCCAAACAAAGACCCCTCCAGAGGAGAAGTCCCGATAATCACGCTGTAACTTTTTGTGCTTAGTCTGTTGTAATTTAGTAGCATATAAACTGACTTGATTATAAATATTGTCTAATCTCTTTAAACACAAGTCATCATGGAAGCTGTCTCTAATCTCCTTGTTCAACTTATTCACTTGAGTTAGCAACTGATTTTCAATAGGAGTAAAATAATCTATAATCAGTTGCACATATTTAAAACTAGTATCCAGATTGATTTCTTGCCATTTCTTAAGAAGGTCAGGATGATTCTCACCATAGGTGGGCATGCACAACACCCGCATGCCTCTAGGAACCAATCTGAAATGTAGGCATGCCTCCATATGCTTGCGTTGCCAGGTTAAATGCTGTAATTTGTATAGATCATTTTCTAATTGCCTGGTCTTAGAGTTAAACATTTCAATATTGTCGACAGTGTCGACACTTGGCATTGAAGTAGACATATTAAAATCCAGAGCCAATAAAGGATTATTAGTACACCCAGTAATAGCAGTCCAATGGTTATCACTCGAAGCACCCCTCGGTTCCAGATTATAGTCATGTTCCACGCTAGAATTCGCCATCCCGTGTGTGAGAACAGTCAACAAACAGCCAAAACAAAATAAAATAAGAATAAACTGCTCAAACCAAGGAGTCCTTGTGTTAAAAATGATGATGATGATGCATACAATAAAACGTAGGACTCACCACGGAAGAAACAGCTAGTCAAGCCCAAAATTCCAAATAAACTTTTATTACAAGAAACGGTAACATCTCCATTTTATCAGCTTCTACTAGCAAATCCGAATCATCTCTGCAGAGTTTACCTATCCTGCAAAATTGACTCTTTACAATACCACCAAAGACATGGCGAGGATGCATGCTGTCAAAAGGTAAAATTGTGTTTTTCCAGCATGCCTTCCTATGTAGAGTGGATGTCAGTCTACCTCCTCTGATTGATAAGCTGACATCTAAAAAAGTCACTATATCATAAGATGTCTCAACAGTAAATCTAAGAAAACTAGTGGTTGTCTCTAAATAACACAAGAACATGTTAAATTCATCTAGAGTCCCATTCCACACAACGAGAATATCATCTACAAACCGCCTATACACCAGAACCTTGTTGAACCACTCATGAGTGAAAAGGAACTCCCTCTCCCATTGATGTACCACTAGATTGGCATACGTATTCACACAGGGGGTGCCCATAGCCACACCTGATTCCTGCAAAAATAGGCACCCCCCCCGAAAGAAAACACATTATTAGATAAAACTATATCTAAAAGTTGGCAAATAAGTATTTCTTTATTACGATCAATAGAAGGAAACATTTGAATAAGTTCCCTTACTGCTTGTATACCTTTATCATTCGGGATAGAGGTGAATAAACTCTGAACGTCCATTGTTATCAAAAGATGTTGCCCTTTTAAAAAATCAATTTCCAGGGTATCCAGATACTTCAATAACTGATAGTATCTTTCAAAATACTGGGAATCTCATTAATCCATGGTCTTAATGTATTCTCCAAATAAACAGAGACGTTCTCAGTTACCCATTTCTCCCCAGAAACTATGGGCCGTAATGGAGGTGGATTGATGCCTTTATGCATCTTTGGTAAACCTTTGATGACAGGGATCTGTGGATGTTCATTGTAAAAATATTCATAAAGTTCCTTAGAAATCTGACGACACATCAGCAAATCATATAGTGAATCATTAATATTACTAATTATTTTAGTGAGCTTTCCATTATCTATTCTAACATAGGTGGTATCATCACTAAGCATATCATGCATGAGATTGAGGTTCCCAATTACAAGTGCATCACAAAGTCTGCCTCAGAGTGACCCACACCCACGCCAGAGTTTGCTGTTCTTACTGATGTACTTCACTAGAAAGGACTCCTTCCTAATCTCCGTAACTCTTTCCTTAACTCTGTAAGTTGTAAGCCTAAACACTCTCTACTGAAATTCCTATATTCCACAGTTGTATGGTATTAGCTTTGGTCATGTGACTTATAAATTTGTGCGTGGTGTAGCTAACGAAGTGCAAGCCTTTATTTGCCAGGTCTAAGTATGTAATCTTTGATGATTTAAAGTGGATATTTTTTATGTTTTTACTTTGTGAAGCAGCGGTATTCACTTCTGTTTTTCTGAAACATCTTGCATTTTGAGAATCATACTTTGGCTAGTTTTATAATAAAATCTTTTTCATCACTAGAGCGTTTTGTTATTTTATTTTCACGGTGTTATAATTTCAGTTACTTTGTGGCACATGTTTTTTTTTTATTTGATTTTTTTCATCCTGTAGAACTGCAATCATCGGTTTTCTTATGAATAGTCATATTTCAATTCATTACTATATTGGAAGATCCTCATCACAGTAACACCATAAGAGGAAGACACTGTATTTTTTTTTGTTAACACTGCCATCTAAAGCAGCACCAACGTATGTTGCAACACAGTGATAACCAAAGTATACAAATATTATCACTAAAAATGACAGAATTATGCTGTTAGAAGTTCAGAGGCATCTAAGAAATATAACATTAGGTTGCACACCTCAGTTGTTCCTAGGAACAATGAAACAGTAGCATGCTTTAAAGTAAAATTCATACATTGAACCTACTCACTGTGATATACTGTCATTGGCTTTGGCATAATTAATCTGCAGGTTTTATTAAGGGGCACAGTTTTATGATGTACTCATCAAAACAGTAACGGATGTCTTCAAAGGCCTAACTGGGTTATGTACAGACTGCTCTGTGAGCAGAGTGCCTGGTAAAAGTATTTTTTTCCTGCAAACAGTAAGTGAGATACAGAATGCAGGTTGTGATTACGTGCAGATAAAATGTATTCCAGTGAAATTCTTAGCATCCAGAATCAGAAGACAAACACACACTCATACACACACACACACACACACACACACACACACACACACACACACACACACACACACACACACACACACACACACAGACACAGTTTCTACGGTCAGAAGGTCCGAAACTGTTAGAATCTTGTAAGTATTTATAAAAGAAGATTATGTCAATATCAGAAGTTTTAAAGTGTCAGTCCTGACACCTTACCTCAGTGTGGTATCATTCAGAGACTGTACTTTTTCTCAGGAAGAAGTCATACAGACACTTTTTGTGTGACACCAGGCTGCACTAAAACATCCAATTTGATATAATTCTGAAAAAAAGGCACAGGTCAAAGTATAAGGCATAACAATCACATCTCTGACTTTCTGTAGCTATGTTTGATGTCAGGCAAAAGGCAAATGGACCATACTGTTATGTTGGCTGAACACAAGAAAGAAAACGCCGCAAAAGCTACAGTAACCATTTATAGAACTTGGCCATCAAACTTTGTTTTCCTTTTGTAAGAACCATTTCCTGGCAAAGACTAATCCACCATACTGCAGATCTATAAAGGACACAGGGGCACTCACATTTTTCTACTTAACAAGATGTGTACGTGTTTATATTAGTGTTGCCCAGAAGCCAACTTTACACCAGCCTTTGAGACCAAATGTTGGCATCAACCACAGACACATAAGCTCCCTGTTTCTTCTTCATAGTCTTCACATAATTAAAAATGCCTGAAAACCAAAAGGAGATTAAAAATTGCCTTTTTTTTGTTTTGCTTTGTTTTTTTTTTTTTTTTTTGCAGAGGGGCAACCCTCTGCACCCCCTTATGTGGGCCCCCACCCCCCAAACTTATATATACCAACTCCATGGCTGCAATTTCTCAAAGAAGGGATAAATCTCCTTAGAGAGTGAATTATTGCCAGTGCACAATTAGAAATTGTATTGGCAATGATTTCCAGTGAGGAAAAGCATTTGGACTTATGACATTCAACTTCTTTTTCTGTGAACTACTGATGCTCAGGGAATTTCTCATTGGGATTGTGTAGGGAAGCCATAATTCTCATCTTTCCTGAGGGGTGCTGATTATAAACAATACCATCAAATCCACAAGCTGCCTGATTAGTTTGCTCAGCTCAGCCTGAGGCTGTAAGTGTGGGCTAACAGTTTTGTAATTACACAGTATACTGGTTCTCCCCAGCCACACCTATCCAGGGGTTGTTTGAAGTGCATAGCACCAATGACCAATTAACAGCCTGCTGCAGAAGTACATGAGCACATGACCTCTCAGAGTTTTAACCCTTGACTTAACTATCAATTTCTGCTTTAACTACAGCTATTTCTTTCCTTGCAACCTATTTTTTTCTTTTCATTTTTTTTTACCTTTTTTTATATTTTTTGTGTATCTGGTCATTCAACAATACATATATTCTATATTTAAAATTCGAAGACAATTATTAGTAACAACTCCATGAAGTTGAATATATCCTCCTTGCCATATACAATATCAAATTATGCAATTTTTAATGCAAAATGTGTGTTGCTTTACATTGAATTTTGTGCATAAGGATAGTCCCTTGAAATGTTTCTTGGAGCTGAAAATCCCTGCCATGACATCATGTAATACTGAGCAGACAGTGCCTCACCACCTAAGTTAATGTATGGGCTACTGTATTGCCATAGTAAATGCATCAGCAAGAGTTACACAAAAGACAAGTTGTAAACTAGCTATTGCATGAGCAACTCCTTTCAATTAAACATAGCATGTAAAAATGTAGGAGTGAAACCACAACGTAAGTAAGAAGCTGCTCCTCTAAAACGTTAAGTTGTTTTGCTTACCCATGTTATTTGTATTTGTATTTGTATGTAAATTATCACTCAGTACCTACAATTACATAATTCTGTGGGCATAGACATAGAGAACAAATATGTAAACAGTAAAACTAAAAAATGGAATAGCACACTATAGTATCCATTTCTTTTTTTAAAACACTCACAATTTTAATACAAGCAGTATAATGGGAAATAAAATTAATTATAAAACTAATGTGCCTATGAAAGTGGTGAATGCACTTTAAAAATAGAAACAAGTATGCCCTCACTTTGACTCAATCAACCTATTATAATTTTCTTCTTTTAACTAATAATTATATTTAACATAACAAATAACCATTCAATAAACTCATGGAAAACCCAGTTGTATGAGTAAACTTACCATAACAATAGATGTTTGAATGATCATTGCTGCAGTAGCCTGAGCTATATGGGTTGTATCCTACATTGGCTATAACAGCTGTCCAGCTTCCAAAGCTTCATGCACTTTTAATGCATTCAAACTGTTAAAACAGCTTTAGCTGAGGTGACTAAATGACAGCTTTGGGTGCCAAGCCCTTCGGAGCATTCATGTACTTTTGAGAGAGATGTGAGGGACAATGCTAGGAAAAGCAAAAAAAAAAAAAAAAAAAAAAAAAAAAGCAGAAAGAAAATAACATGTCCACATCCTAGCACAAAAAACACAACAAATAACAAGTGGGATGGAGGGATTGAATGCCTGATGCAGCAGTGATAAGTTGAAAATCTACTGTTATGGTACGTTTACTTACACAACTGTACTATGTTCATCATTTTGATCACTGCTGCAGTGGCCTAAATATACGGGTCCTAGCAAAGCCTGACCTAATCCTGGAAAAGGAATCTAACATGTAGCACTTTGTAAATGTACGTACAGTGGACTGAGATGCTGTATCCAGTATACTTCTAAAAAGCCACAGATGAAGCCATGGTCCTGGAATAGTTCTGTTGTAGTGGGGAATTGCAAAAGCAATAGCCTGAGACAACCAGTTGGAAATAGACTGCTTTAGCGCAGTTTGTCCCTATTCTTACCTTCACAGGAAATGAGCATGTAATTGGAAGTCCTGGAAGACTTTGTTCTGTCACGATAGTATATTAGCTGCCTGAGGACATCCAAGGTATGAAGTATCCTATCCCTCTCATTTTTAGGTTCAGAAAAAACTCAGGAAGATGGATTGTATGGTTTAAACTAAACTTGGATAACACTTTAGGCATAAAAGAAGGATTATTTTTCAAAGAAAATGAGATATGGTTGACCCACCATAACAGCTTGCAAGTCCGATTCCCTTCTAGAAGAGGTCAGAGTAATCAGCAAAATTTTTTTTTTTCAAAATAAATATCTCAAGTCAAGCAGATAAGTTCATTCAAATGTTGGCAGTGTTAGCTTCTTTAACACAAAATTAAGATCCCAAGGATGAGACACTGTTTTTCTTGGCACTGTCTTATATAGTAACCCTTTTAAAAACTTTTGAAATGAGATGCATTGAAAGAGGATGATCCATGGACAGACATGCTAAAATGTCCAAACAATGAACCTTAATAGACCTTTATAGAGGAGTAAGACAAACGATAGGCAGTGAATCACACAAATATTGCAAAACTAGAGAAACACTAACCCTGAGTGGGTGCTGGTTACTTTGTTGGCACCAACTAGAAAGCCTTTTCCATTTGCTAATATGATTTTCTAGTAGCAGGGTTTCTTGCCTCCATTAGTACCTGCTGCACATCCTCAGTACACAGGTGCCTAAAAGGTATTAAAACCCTATCATCATGGCAGTCAGCTGTAGCTGTCTGTGATCAGGGTTTAGATCCTGTTTGTGAGGAAGCTTGTGATAATTACCCCTGGCTAATTCCAAAAGAAGGGAGAAACACTGTTCCTGCTTAAGAAGGGGTCGGGATTCCTTCTCAATCTTTAGAAATACCCTGGATAACAGTGGAAAGGATATAAATCCATACAGGTGCTTTCTTGCCTAAGGAGAAGAAAAGGCATCTGTCTTGTATGCCTTCTAGCATGGAGGCCACAAGCCAAATTTTCCCAGTTGATTGTTCAGACAGGAGGCAGAAGGGCCTACCTGAAGAACTCCTCACAGATGAATCAATTTTTGGAACACCCCTTATCTAGTTTCTATTTGCCAGTCTCTGCCTTTTATTTTGCTCTGTTTGTCTGCCACACATTTTGCTCTGACAGGATGTAGGATGCCTATTGAGTGATATTGTGCTGTAAAGTTATATCCCATTTTAACATGGCTAATCTGCACAAGGGGGAAGATTTGGTTCCCCTTGTTTGTTTGTATACCATACCACTGTGGTATTGTCAGTATTTACTTGAAGACATCCTGAGGACCACAGATGATTCAGAGGGTAGAGAACCTTAATAAGGGTTAGCATTTCTAGCATCTCTTTTATGTTTATGCATTTTGGTCTGTCTTTCTTGTTCCAGATGCCTTGCACTTTTATTTACCCAAGCAAAATATGAGGCATTTGTAGTGACTGACTGCTTTAGAGCTGGAGAAGAGAAAGATGGACCTGGATTCAAAGGTATTTGGTGTCTCACCAAGTTATTTCTCTTTTCACATACATCATAACTGGAATTTAAAAGATAATTAATGTTGGTGCTGGGACCAAACATACTTCAGATACCCCTGTATCTTTGTCATGTGGAGTCTTGCATGAGGTATCATGAGAATTATGGATGCAATGAGACCCCAGAATCCTAAGGTATTCCCTCAGATTGATTAAGGTCTGAGTGGAAAACCCCTAGAATAGCTCAAAATATAGACTGTTTTTCTTTGGAAGAAAGGCTCTTTATATTGAGGTGTCTAGCAGGCTCTCCAGAAGAGCAATCCAGTGTGATGGAGTCAAAAAAGACTTTTGAATGTTCTCTTGGAATCCCAACCTGTGTTGGAGATCTCTTGCCCAAATGAGAGATTATTGACAGTTTCAAAGACACTGTGCAAAGATAAGCAAGTCATCTAAAATGAAAAATATGGGGACACCCTGTAGCCAGCAATGGGCTATAACAAGAGCTAAACACTTTGTAAACACTTTTGGAGCAATGAAAAGTCCAAAGGGTAAGACAGAGAACTGATAATGTAATCCTGACATGCAAAACTTTAAGAAAAACCTGACATCTGGATGAATAGGAATGTGATGATATGTATGTTTTAAATATGTTTATTAAAAAATGTAACTGAGGAAAAATGAGTAAATGTTGTGAAATAAAGGATATTGAACTTGGGTAGAATCACACACTGATTTAGGAAAAAAACATCCAGAACTGGATTCTCAGTTTCTGGAAAAGATAAAGAACTGCCAGGTGTGGCAGGGGGCAAGGTTCCTTAAATATTCATTCTGCTTTATTTGACTGTCCCTTGATCCTGAGGGTTCCAGCTTTCTTTCTGGAACCTCCCTGCCATTACTTTTTAAATGCCTGCTTACCAGCATTCTGCTGATACTGTTTATTTAATTTATTGTCAAAATAGGATGGGGAGTAGAAAATCCCTTGGACATTTTAGAGAAGGAGGGCTGACAAATTTGAGAGGTTTTCTGAGTCAGCTACCCTCTGTCATTCTCATTTGTTGATAATCTCTGCAGTAGACAGACAAAAAACTGAATCTCTATCCAAAGGAAAATTCAGAATCTCATTTTAACATATTCTGGAGGATTCTGAGAATGCAGTCAGGTAAACATCCTCAGCACAGTACCAGTGACAACAGCCTTGGATCAGTATTTACAGTGTCATAAACACACATTAAGCAGCGAGTTTTGACCTGAGAAATGTAAGAAACTAAACCAAAAAAAGTGGATTTTTCTTCGCAAAAAGAAACTGTTGCAACAATTTTCATCATACTTTCAAAATTAGTCAGAATAAACTTTTAACATATATGTGTGTGACAATTCAAAATTCTAAAAATTAAAGTTTCAGGAACATACACTTTTCCCCAAACTTATCAACTGTTTACCATACTCATATGAAGGGTAAGGCTTAATAGTTAGGGTTACCACCTGTCCCACTTTATGAGGGGCAGTCCCACTTTGGGCAGTTGTGTCCTGCAAAACATTTGCAAAAATGGCAAATGTCCTGAGATTTTAGGACAAAATTATTTCCTAGATTTTATGTAATAGTTGCATAAAACAGTTATTCTGTATCTGAAACACCTAAATGTTATAAGACACAGAATAAGCAAATAAAATGCCGGAAGAATAAGCTTTTATTTAGGCAAAAAATTGCCCACCAAGGCGACCTCAACAGCTGCAGGGGACATGACTAACCCCCATTCCATACTGGCTGTATGGTCAACACAGGGATCCGGGTAAAAGATATGTGGGCTGAGACACCAGCCTTGACCACAGTAGAGTTCGCCACCTGCAACTAAGGCAAATTGCTAGTCTGCTGAGGTGACAAAGGCTGCTTTGTTAATTTTGTCTTTTCCTGACTGGAAGAAGGACTGACCCTGGGACCAGACATTTGTTCCATGGTCAAGCCAAAATGGCACATCTTTCCTGGGAAACTAAGCAGCACAATACAGTAAAATAAAAAAGTAGTTAAAATAAAATGTTCCCAGTTAAAACAAAGTAAAAAGGGGTCTAATATACTTTATCAGCTCCAAAATATAATTTAAACACAATTTGTACCCCCAGAAAACAGTTTTAGAATGTTTCAAATAACTTTTAAACTGTTAAAACAAAGGCTTGCTCCCATTTAAATGTACTGTAAAGTCACATTACAGTCCATAAATGCACATATTCTTGCCATAAAAGTACTTTTCTTAACAAGAAAGTAAGGTTAAACAATAAAAATAATATGTGAAAGGTTTTTCCCAAAGGGAACATATCTGACCAGCAATGGAACAGCACAAGCTGACCATCGATCCTTGAAAGCCTGCTGAGGAATGCTCCCTTTGGCGGTTGAAAATCTCTGAGGGGCTTGGTGCCCAAACCTCTCTTTTAATCAGTTCAGATCAAACTGTTTCATGCTCAGGGTGTATGGAAAGTGACCAAAACTTTGGAAGCTCACTCACTGTTACATCCTGTGCAGAATATAACCCATACAGCTTAGGTGACTGCATCAGTGATCAATATGATGAACATCTTTCCTTGCATTACTGGTAGATGTTTTCAAATTAGTAGCTGTTACTTTAGTGACAGAATACCTATTGATAGTAGCTCATGGTAAGACATATTACTATGCCTACATATGCCACTGTGGAAATTGTAAAAGTATTCCTATTGATATGCATTTTCTGTACAAGTGTACAGATTACATGCACTGTTCTTTGTTCCACTTTCACAAAATTGCCAGCACGCCTTGGTCATTATTTATACAGGCTCACTATTTCATAGAACTTTGGGAAAATCTGTGGATGGTAATACTAAAACTAATCCTGGACCAAACACTCTCTGCATTCCAGATTCTTGCAGAGCTCTGGAGGCAGTCTATCTTATCATAAAGGAACAAAGATAACATATCTTAATGCCAGCAACATCAGTAATAAAATTCCTGAGTACCATTCATGGAAGTCAAGTTTCAAACCACATAAATTAGTTAGTTATAAAGAAAATGACTTAAACCCTTTTAATGTGAATTCTGGAATCAGTGTTTTAGGGTATGATATTATAGAAATAATTATATTAGCAAAAGAAAAGGAAGTGTTGTAGTCTTTATGCAGGGCAGTATCAACTTAAAATTAATAGAGAAGTAATCACCCTACCTATTTAGAAGGGAAGCCCATTAGTTCTGGAAGGAGTACAAAACTCCTTAACACAGGTTGTGTTTGTGCTAAACCAGGGTTAGCAAATGGGGACCTAGTACAGTCAATTGGTTTGCAGTGCATACAGCTAGAGAGGTATTAATCCTTGGTGAGTTCAACCTTCACCAGGATTTTAATAACTACCATGAAACCACTGGTGAATGTTATTCTCCAAGTTTGTCTTACTTATTTACAGTGGTGATTAGAAGTATTACAATTACAACAGAGTGGATTCTAACTAGACACCCTCAGAATGTTTAATCTTGTACTACTTAAGTATCCACCAGCCTAACTATGCTATGAAGAGATACAGAAGGCCCTCATCTGTCACTAGCATCGGTACAGATAGGAATTTAAAGACATTGTCCATAGACAGAAATGGACATACTGTGCATTCCACCATCTGGTTCTTTTTCAATTATCTTCCAGATATTAATATTGCTCCTTCGTGTTTCAAGAATATACTGATAAGTATTTTAGATAATCCTGCCACATCAATACAAATTGAGCCAAAAAGCAGACTTCATTGGCTTGCTAAATCCATCAAGAGGTAATGGCTGAAAGGAACAACACGGAAAAGAGAGCACTTAAAGTCATTAAAGATAAAAACATTTAAAACATAAAGAGCTGTTTGGAACAAATGCCAGAAGACTATCAGACATGCCAGTAAGGACTACGACTCTACACATACCCTTCAAAATAGCTTGATGAATCTGGCTTCTTTCTTTCTTTCTTGAAGTACTTTGCTATCACACAGTAAAATCATAGCCAATCATTGATGGCCTTCCAAGTGTGGGTTTGCATAAGCCAACAGCTGATAATTTCAAACAATACCCAGTATAGATTTTATTAACAAAAACATACCAAAGGAAAACTTTTAAAAGCAATTTCAATAGAAGTGAAGGGCAAGTCTGTTGCAATCAAATACTACAACAGTAAATAAAATCCTAAGATAAAATTAAAAACATGATTCAGCATCGTTAAGTATTCTGCTTTTAGTTTTCCAGATCACATTGCTTTAGCAGGAGTATCAGGGACAGTATTATTTTCAGCATTTGGAAGGATAAAAAATGAACACATCTGTTCTTAAATAGACAGTGAACATTTTGTTTAATTATATCCATTAAAATATAACTAAAATAACTCATTTCTTAAACAGTGTCATTCAGAAATTCAAATCTTATCATTATATCATCTTTAGCTGTCTTGCAAAAAAAAAAAAAAATTGTACATGGGCAGATATTGAGATATAGCCAAGCACATTGTAACTTATCACAAACATGGCATGGGTTTAGAACAGTAAATGGCTCAGACACAAGAATCATGAAACTAGTTGATTAGATAACCACATACATAGATAATGACCAACAAAGCGCAATGAATATAGACATTTGTAAACTCTAGTGGTCCACTCTGCCATGATACTTCAGTCAATGGACAAAGGATGCACAACCCTTCCTTTAAAATGGTTCCCTTGGTACATAGTTGGAAGAAGTCAAGTCATACCTGACAAAATTCACTCTCTAAGCGATTCCAGTTCATACAGAAGTTCCCCAGAGATTTATCCTAGGTCCATTACTAAGCTTATCATATATCAGCATGATGTACCTATTTACTACAGGACATCAGCTTATAGATTGATTCAATGGCTCTACATAGTGCAGATTTTCAAAATAAATTGATCACTGTAGTTAAGAAATATAAATATCATTGCACAAGGTCTTATACTCCCAAAATTATAATACAGTAGGACAGTCATGACTGAAGTAATCTCCCACTCCCAGTAAGTTCAAACAAGTTAGCATGATTCATAATAGCAAGCAAGAAAGTATTTTCTCAAAATATATAGTTTTCACAAGGATTACAAGCTTAATTTCAGCGTTCCTATTGTATTGTCGACAGCTTAAGTTGTCAAATGCTTAAACATCTACACCTAACCATCGAAAGCTTATCATTATATCATCTTTAGCTGTCTTGCAAAAAAAAAAAAAAATTGTACATGGGCAGATATTGAGATACATAATGGCCACATCATCGAATTCTTTCCTCGGGAAAGAATTTGTGTGGCCATTATCGGGGATTTGCCCGTTCCCCAATGTAGAGTGATCTCGGAGTTGGTATATTTAGTTAGGTGGGTGTGGGGGGTGCAGCCTCCCACTATGTTTGAGTGTGTTTGTTTATTTTGTTTACGGACGGCCCGTGGAAAGAATTTGATTATGTGGGCATTCGCTATTGTAAGCTTTCGACGCTTAGATGTCGATGTTTTTGGATTCGACAACCTAAACTGTCAATGTGTGATACAGATGTTAATTTCTTGTACACCTTACTTCTCTACTTCTTGTGCCAGATGGATGCAATCCCTCTTATTCTAGCTTTGAATTTCTCATTCAGACTTTTCTTCTCCTTAACCACCCCTTCCTGATACATGAAGCTGTTTACCTGTTCCGCTATTTCCCTTCTATCTGAATTTTCTATTTCAATCTTCTGATTTCCCTTATTTGTTGCCATTACAACTGTTTTATTTGTATTTGGTTTTATCCTATTTGCCTTCCGTTTTGCACTTCATTCCCCTATTATTTGCTAAAGTTCTTGTTCAGAGTCTGCCAACATTGCCATATTGTTTGCACAGAGCAGCTTTTTTGATATGTCCCGTCAGACCAGTTTCCTAATGTAGATCTTCACCATCATGAGCAGCAGTGGGGCCAGCACTGAACCCAGATGCACACCCACTGTTTGTGCTTGTGTCGTTGGCCACTTGTACCTAGTCTGCCTAATTCTGCCAATGTTTCTAAGACTTGGAACCATCAAAGTGCTGCTAAAATCAGCTTTCTTATCATGTGCTTTCTCAAGTGTGGGAATTGAACTCTCTTCTCATCTCTAGCTTCTTTTTAACTACCTGTCTCACTGCAAACACTTGGATAGTTGTGCTTAATCTTGATTTGAATCTGAATTTCTCATCTCCCATCTTGATTTCTACTACTCTGCATATACGGTCATCAAGCATCCTCTCAGGACTTTCATTCAGTTTGACAGGAGTTTCATACCTTTATACTGTCTACGGTGGAAGTGTCTCCTTTGCTCTTGTATATTGGTACTAGAATGCTTATTCTCTAGTAATTTGGAATATGTGTCTATATATACTGCTATGCACATCCTCTGGAGGTATTTCCTTCCTTAACTTAATCAACATCTTGATTATATTTGCTGTTACCTTATATGAATCTGTTGCTTTCCCTGATTTCATTTCTCTTTCTGCTGCTTTCACTCATTCTACGGTGGGATCTTCTTCTTCTTTCATTGTAGATTCTGTCTAGAACAGTATAGCTTCTGTGGGACTTTCTTCAGTTAGAAGCTGCTAGTATTCCATCCATCTGCCTTTGATGTCCTGCAGATGGATAAGCAGATTCTTGCTGGCATCCCTTATGAAGGGTGTCTGCCTATCTTCTTTTATCTTTCTCTTTTTTCCTTGCAACCTGATATAGTTTCTTTGTGCCACCTATTGAGTTACTTTGCCTTGTTCTTTGCTATTGCAAATCCACCCTTAGCTTCTTTGTGAGCCAACCAGTGTTCCTTCTTAGCCCGGTCTGTCTTTTCTATTTCCCACTTTTTCCTGCACTTCTCCTTCTTTCTTTTGATATCTTTATGGACCTCTGCATTCAAATTAAAAAAGTGAAAACTATGGTTATTTATGAAAGTTTGCCTTACCTCTTGTTCACATACATTCAAAAATAAAATATTCCAACATTAGGATGCAGTTTCGATATGAATGTGCAGAATTTCTTAAACATATTCACCTGTTGTGATTGCTGTGGAAACATCACAGCCAAGATAACATTCCTTGCAAACATCCTTAAATCCAATAACACATCCAGCATGATTGCTTGTTTAGCTGGTACAAACGACACTCCCTTATTCAATAAATCCCTCTGTGCAGTCATCAAAATATGTGATGATAAATTCACTACAAGGTCGTTTATGCCCTATTCCTGGTTTGCATCCTTGACCCTCTGTTCCCTGATATATAGGGCTGCTGAACACATCCCATTCTTGACCTGCTGCTGGACCTGCTCTTGTGATGGTCCATTGATATAGGAAGGAGCTCTAGTAATGGAAAAGGGAGTGAAACCAAAGTCGTAGCATCAGCATGGGTCCTTGGTGCTCCTGCTCCATTTAGTGAGGTATCTTCTACCTGTACAGTCAGTGTAGATTCAGGTACATCAACTCTCCTAGTCACACTCACCTGTTCTCCATTCAGGGCAGCATATTCACTATTAGCTGCCTCTCCAATGATCATTGTTTCAGGCTTCCTAAGTTGTTTGGACCAGGCAAAAACTGCTCCCTTCTTAAAATCAACCACATCATGTTGGAGCTTCTTCCACTTCATTGCTTGCAGCCTCTTCTCAAAGGCAACAATATTGTCATATAATGTATTGAGACTATCACAAACCATCTCTGTAGAGAACTGCTCATGTAAATTATTTTGTAGCTCTTTAACTGCCCTGAGTAGCACTTCTTCCATGAGTAAGAAGAAGTCAATCAGTAACTTCATGTAATCAAAACTCATTTTTAGATTTGTTTGCCATTTTCTCAGTAATTCCGAGAGGGGGGTGTTGCCATATGTTGGCATTTTCAACACCCTTAACACCATTGGAACCACTCCATGATGCAGCTCTGCCTCCAAATGGAGGCGTTGCCATTGGGGATGCTTCATTCTATAAAACTTATACTCAAGATCCTTTAACTGGGCAAAAAACAAGCTTTGCTTCTCACAGGAATCATTATCAGCCACTTTTGCCATTTCAGTAATTGGTGCAAGTAGTGGATTAATTCCCACACATAAAATCCTATCAAAACAATCACTTGCTTCACCTGCACCATTGACAACATTTTGGGAGTGTGGATTATAATCCAATTCAACTCCAGTACCCTCACCTATGTCCCTGTGGTCTTAATCAACCAGTAAACTCAAAACAAAAAAACAACGAAAGACCACCAAGATAAAGAAATGGCACTTAAATAAAAAACAGTATCCAAAAAAAAAGTGCCAGGGGACCAAGGCTATAGGTTATTAAATTTATTCAACTTAAAAGTAAAAATAAAAATGGGTAAGCGCTTTCACAATACAATAGATTGTTGATCAGGTTGTCACATTAAAAAGAAAAGCCATCTACACAGCAATAACACTGTGACATCATTTTCTGTTGCAAGAAGCATTTAAGTTTCTGGCACTGGAGGTAGTTGGAAGTGATATTAGGGGCAGGGATCTTAAGAACAAGACAGAGGCAAGGGAACAAACCTGGATTTTATCACTTCAAGTAGATACATTTCCAGGACTAAATGAGGTTGTTTCCATGAAGCCTATGTTGAAGGCATGCCCACTCTGACACTTTTTAAAGTTTTGTATTTTGGTGTTTTGTAAGTATATTGCTATTATGTCACATAATTTTTTATTGTTGTTAAAACTTTTTTTACATGCTTCTTGCAACAGGAAATAATTTCACAGTGTTATTGTTATATAGATGGCTTTTCTTTTTAATGTGACGGTCTGATGAAGCAATCTATTGTATTGTGAAAGCACTTACCCATTTTTAGTTTTACTTTTAAGTTGAATAAATTTAATAACCTACAGCCTTGGTGGCCTGGCACTTTGTTTATTTGGATATTATAATTCTGATTTTCGATTTTTGACTTCCCTCTAATTCCACTGCCCAGCATACATGACTGCACTGACATCATAAAGGTTTGTGCACATGTGCACCTACTGATGCACCCTAACTGCAGATGATGTGTTCCCCTGAATTATTTGCTCTTCTAGACTACAGCTCACACCCTCACACTGGTAAATATAGACATACAGAAAATGCATAACTACAAGTAAACCTTTGCTCTAGATGATTTTCACTGTTAAAGTGACATCCTGACCCCACAGGCAAAAATTGGGAAAAGGGGTTGTGGATGGATAAGAAGGAAATCCTGCAAAATCCCAACCTTTCTTAGTCCCTTTGCCAGTATTAAGACACTTGGCCTGTTACTCAGACCTTGATTCTCAGCACTACAGATGGAAAATTTCCTTCTGTGTATCTAGGCTGGGGGTTGAAGAACAACAGACTGAGGCAGAGACAAAAAGTGCCTTGAAGAGTCTTACTCCTGGTTCCCTTAGGCTTCTTCTAGTACTCCCATTGTTAGAATTACTTCCTGATGGATTTTCTTATCAATATATGGGAATACATCTGTTACACACAGTTCATATATGTAAAATAAATATATCTAAGTCTTTGACACATTTAGATATAATGAAACCAACCTGTATTTCATATTATACCCAGTCTAGGTATTGCGACAGACAAGATGAAGTCTCTACCAGAAACAGGAAGCAATGCATATATAACTACAAATTAAGCACAGCTGCAATGATCTAAACTAAACTATTTACAAACTAGATAATTACCATTTGTCAGTCACAGTTCCATAAATGACCCACTAAAGTTTTTGCCTTCTGCTCGCTCTCTTGCCAGATGGATGGAAATAATGTGTCATCTCTTTTTTATTTCTTTTTACCAGCATTTCTCAGGTAGATTGCCATGTCAGTATGAACCTTGAGCTGCATTTCAACAGTCCTTGGTCTTTCAGAAGAAAGTATTATTGTACAAGGAATTCAATTACATATTCAAGGATACCTGTTTTTTTTTCAGAATTTGCCTGCTTCAGTATGTCTTCACATCTGAAAACAGAAATATATCAATTTCAGACAGACATAAATTGCATAGCACATTATATTATTTT
>NC_056731.1:227755861-227845861 GCF_019279795.1 Protopterus annectens
CATCATATGGACTGAATAAGTGACTGCATGTAAAATAGTTTTTGTTCTTATTAATAGTTGTATAAAGAATCCTGATATAAACTGTGTGATATTGTGTTTTGAGTATAACTTAGTCTGTACTGTATTCAATTAGAGGTGTTTTAAATGTGAGTTAGTAAAATTTTATCAGTAGCTTTCAAATATTCTAGTGATATTAGGGCAATAGGGTATTCTTAGTTGTAATCTACCCAAGCTTTACACTACAATACGATTTGAAAGACTGAGATGAGGAAAGATAAAGTTAATATAATGTTGTGACTTTCTGCCATTTGGGGGAATGTGTGTGTGCTGATTATATTATATACAGAATTAAAAGATAATAATAGCCTCCCAATTTTTATAGAGGTGGATGTCTAGATTAATATTTTTGGTTTAATTTATAGATATTTTAAAGTACAATTGCTTAAAACAAGATACAGTGATGAAAAGCAAGAAAATAGTGGTACTTTCTTGGTTTTGCAAAGTAATCAGTTCAGTTTTTTTCACTAGCACCTGGTTTTAGCTCAAGACAAGCAGGTTTAAAAAGTTAATTATGAGTTGAACAGTGTTTGAAACTGTGCAATAGGCAATGTTTTATTTTTAATTAAAAGACTTAAAAGCAAGAAAAAGTAATGAAAAACATAAATAATGGTATTTTCTCTATTGCATTTGCAAAATAACTTGCTAAGTTTTTCTACTCCCACCTGCTTTTGGCTGAAGACAATCAGCCTGTTGGTGCAAGCAGTTAATTATGAGAGCCTGGACAGTGTGTTCTGAATGACCTTTTCTTTGGAACTGCAAGATACAAAGAAGTTAACTTTTAAATGGGTATTGGCAAGAAGTACAGCGAAAATAAAAATATAAAGAAATGAAGTTCAGAACTGTGGGCAGTGAAAAGTTATATAGACAATTACTGACCCAACACCCTTAGTATTAAATCTTTAAATATAACAATGCACTTCTTCTTCTTTTGGCTTTTCCTGGTTAGAGGTCACCACAGCAGATCATCTGTCTGCTCATGATTGGCAGTGGAGTTTTATGGTGTCGAGTTGTCAGTCCAGCACCCAACCTTCTATGGAAGGCACACACTCACACCTAGGGCCAATTTAGAGTGTCCAATCCACCTAAAGCATGTCTTTGGGATGTGGGAGGAAACCGGAGCACCTAGCAGAAACCCACGCAACCACAGGGAGGACATGCAGACTCCACACAGAAGGAACCCCAGCCAAAGATCGAACCGAGATTAGCTAGTATATTTTCCTTAAATAGAAAAGATGTGTACTGAAAACATGCAAGTTGTTTTAACATCCTGGAGGGGAAAGAGATAAGAACAGACAGCAGTGTATACACACAATAAATGTAGTTTATTCTATTTATTTATTTATTTAAAAAAGATGGTGAATATGATTAAGAATGAAAGTTGTTTACACTGGAGTATTGTTATATTAGCAAAGAATAGGAAAACGATTTGGCAGCCTTTCTTGTGCTCAGTAGTTGAATGGATCTGTGCTTCACTGTAACTTATAAGCACATTGTTAAGATGTACAAAATGCAATTCAATGTAGAGTAAAACGTTCTCATTATATAACAGTTCACCATTTCATTTTGTGCAGCTATAATACAGCCATACCTTATTGTAGAGGTAATGGCTCAAAGTCATGCACTCAGTTTTTGTTCACCAACTATTGATGTATTTGAATTTGTATGGGACATAGCAAAGCATTATAGGCAGACAATACAGTGTTTATTTGCACTGCAGTCATCTGTAGATTAAAATAGCTGCATTTTTGTAAATCTGTAATTTCCAGACCAATTCATATGGAAGTGGAAAAGGAAAATCAGAATAGATGGAACTAAATCCTGGAGCTTCCATTGGGAGATGAGATCACTTAAATATGTGGTAGATTAAGTATTAAAAATCCCAGCTGTACTGTGTTCCCAAGTGATGATGAGCAGACAAACATGGAGAGCGTTTTCCTTGTTTTGCTCTTCCTGCTTTCTGACTTATAGACCTTAGTACAGGCTGTCTTACTCCACACATACTCATACCTATTTCCTCTACTGCCCTTTCATCTGCAGTCTAATGCCCAGTTAGGTAAGTGAAGAATTAAAAAAATAATATTTTGTGTGTCTTTTATTATGTTACTTACAGCTTGTTTGTGGCATCATTTTTGTTCATAACATGTCGATAACATTATTGAATAACTAGGCAATATTCTTCATTGCAGTTAATATGCAGTTTCTTTCATAGAGCTAGAAAAGGTATTTGGTCTTGTAGGTCAGAATGGCTTGTGGGAGGTACTACAACAGTATTAAGCACAGGTGTGCATGCTATTAAGCACATCTATTTGGTGAGTGACAGTTGTGACAGTATTCTTGGCATTGAGTCCAATACAGGTAAAGATGTGAGTAAGTCTCCACTGAGTGTACATTTTATTTCACTTACTGTTTTGATTTTGTGGACAGGATATCACGATTCAGCCAAGTTATGAAGAATGCCAGATCTGGGGGCCTGAAGTTTTCATTACTGTAGTTTAGAAATGATGTTAACTTGGTCTAAACTGACTGTGATCTCTGACATGCACTGGAGTGATTTGCAGCTGAGTTGTATTACAAATGTGATGAAATTCAACATATCCAAGTCAGAATGGGAACACCTACCCCAAGTGGAGGAGTTTATATATCATTAGGTCTTATTCATGTGCATTATTCAATGCAAAGAATCGAGGCATATATATATATATATATATATATATAGGCCCCCTTTGATCTAAGATATATATATATATATATATATATATATATATATATATATATATATGGGTCCCCTTCAATAGAGCGAACATATTACAAGTTCGAACCTCATATGGCCGAGATCATATGTTCGAACTTGTAAATTTTCGATCAGACTGAATGAAGAGCTCCGTACAGTGCAGAACAGGAAGATTTCCCTTTTTTGCAATGTAGTGTAATCACGGAATTGATATATTTAAGTAAGGGGAGTGTGGGGGAGTGCAGGGGGGCATAGCCCCCCATCCACAGCAGTTTAATTAAGGTTTTTGTTGTTTTTTCTTTTTTTACTTCAGTGTTCGAACTATTACAAGTTTGAACATATGGTCTCAGCCATATATGGTTCGAACTTGGAATATGTTCGATCTACTGAAGTAGATCTATATATATATATATATATATATATATATATATATATTTTTTTTTTTTTTTTTTTTTTTTTCCCCCCCAAGCAGGTTAATATCAATTGGCTTGGCTTTTTTGTTTATTTGTTTTTTCCCGTGGAGGTTCCTGGTGGCATTCATCCTGATTAATCAGTGTGTGAGTATAGCAAATGAACTGCAGGCACTGTACTAGTGTGTAGCTGCGAAGAGTGTACTAGAGTGTGGTTGCGAAGATTGTATGAGAACATTGTTGTGAAGCAAGAGTTGCATCATAGGCTGAAGCTCTCAGTTTATTTATCAGTCAATGTTCCCATCTCACCAATGATCATGTGCCTTAGTACTGATAAGAAGGAAGAGATCACAGATTAAAGAGGCATAAATGTTTCCTTTTTATGGGTTACTTGGTTCATTTCCATGAAAAATCAGGAGTTTGGTAATCCAGTAATCTCATAGCAGATCTAGTGCTTCTTCTGAGTTGAAAGGAGTCAGCTGAAGTAATTAATGAGGATGCCTTCTGGGCTCCTCCCACAGGAAGTATACCAAGCACAGCCCACTTGTTGTCCTGTTCCTGTTGTTATTACTGCTATCCTCACCAGGAAAAGAAGTTAAGAAAGTGAATAGACATCTGAAATTTTTATGTGGTGTAATATAATTTATACACAAGTGATGGTGCAAAATGAAACAAAATACCAGTCATCTGCAGTGAACTAAGGTTGTTAGTCTGTGACTATACAGTACTCACATTATATGACTATGCTTGAGTTGCTTTTAGTGATGTATATGGTCCAAAGATAGAAAATACTAAATGGAGAGCAGCACAAGCCAGGTATACTATATCAAGGCATGCAGCATTTATTTGATAAGAAGAAGAATTCACCAGATATCACCTGCTGCAACCTATGCTTCTTGTTCAGCAATTAGGCATTCTTGTGTTTGCTAAAATATTGTAGTACTTTATGATGCAGAGCTCATTGTGTAATTCTGAATTTTAAGTTATACATTTTTTTTTATTTTGTGGGTCACAGTTGCACAGTAGTTACCCTGGTTCCTCCTTACAATGCTTGGTGTCTTTCATTTCATATACCAAGCTCGTGGCTTAGGCAAATGTGAGACCCTTTAAATTGTTCATAAGTGTGTGTGTGTGTGTGTGTGTGTGTGTGTGTGTGTGTGTGTGTGTGTGAGTGTGTGTGTGTGTGTGTGTGTGTGTGTGTGTGTGTGTGTGTGTGTGTGTGTGTGTGTGTGTGTGTGTGTGTGTGTGAATTGCAATGGGTGGCACCACACTCAAGATGAGTTTCTCTGTCTTGCACCACTGAATGCCAAGTACGCTGAATTGGATTTTGTGTGTAATCAGAGAATGAATGAATTAAATGAATGAATTAATTTTATTTCCATTCTGTCATGTGAGACATCCCACAAACCAACTGTTGTTCTGTGCCTAAGGTAAATACTGTTTTTATTTTTTCATGATGAGGATTTTACTTGCACAGAATGATATGGCGATCAGCATAATGTGAAACATGGCCTCATTTTCATCCAACAAACAGAAAAGCATATAATGCATCTACCTGAGGTGATTGGCTCAGTAGAACAGAACTTTCTATTATTCAGTAAATTCATAAGATAGTGTTGATTTTTTTATTATTACTGCTGTTTTGTGCAGTTGCTAAAAGCAAAACTGGGGAAATACCTAATATATTATAATATGAGGAAATAAATGATTGTCAAAATTTGATGGAGTTTTCCACAGTGTGATATCATCAATGACATTATTCAGGATTTGTGTGCTTCACTATAAAGTGTTTGCTGTTGGTCTCTGGATTTGTAAATTCAAGAGAACTACTTTGTTAATGAGTGATATGTGACAAGACAATAACAGCTTTGACACCCTAAAAAGTGCCCTTGTACAATATGATTAAGCCACTCAATGACTGTCTTTATTGTGCAACAACATTACTTCTGGTAAGACATTTCATTTGTTCTTTAAATGTGACTCAGTTTAGAAGTGATGTTATTGTAAAGTTAAACACATTTTTTCTTTTCTGTTTAAATATCTGAACAATAGCCACAACCTCTGCACAATGATTTATACTAAGCACTGTGAGCAATGATTTGTGATACTTTTTGTTTTAATTTGCAACACTCGACAAAGCAACAACTAGTGAGCAAGTCAACTTCAAAATACAGAATATGAAAGTAGGTGTGTAATTCTTAGTCTCTCTAATATAAGATTTAATTCCTTTTTTAATTAGCGTACATCAGTTTTTAAAATGGTTTAAGTTTACAGCCACACAAGCAGTGTCTCTATTTTTATTGTTTGGCCTTTTTTATGCATTTTTGACAGATGAGATGAAAATAGAACAATGACTACATTTTGATGTAGATGCTGAACAATGTCACTGTTCATTATAAAGAGTTACATCTCAAAATATTTATTAAAATAAATGTCTGCATCATAGATGTCATAACCACAACTTAAATCCCAACAACCTGTTCTGAGAGCAATAAAGGTAGTCCTTCAACACGAGCAGTTAATAGTCAGCTAGACCACATCCAATGTCCAAAAATAGGTTTATTAACTCCAACAATTACTATAACAGCACAAACAATATTTGCAACAGACTTAGCGCTTTCATCGCCCTTCGGAGACTTCTTCAGAGACAATTAATTTAACAAATACATCACTTATATATACTTGACCAATAGTGGGCTGGCATAAACAATAATTGATTAATTAGTTGATTTGACTTAACCATTCTAAAAGAACTTCCTACTAAAGGTGTATACACCAGTTTTATAAAAATAGATCGTAGTTGTATACCAAAAATTTGCTCTTAAAAAAATAGTAATAATAATAATGAATAAAAAAATGGACCATTTTATCTAGAAATATTTATAAAAATACCAATTAAATACATAATTATAAATATAAATATAAATATGAATAAAAGTATAAAAATAATATATGTGAAAAATATATATATTGTGTAAGTATAAGTGTGAATACATACACACATTTCCCACCCTTTCCACTTATTTAAAAAACTCTGTGTATGCGTATACATATATGAATATATATATATATATATATATATATATATATATATATATATATATATATAAATATATGAAATATATAAAAATGTATAATAAATAATGTTACAATAAATAGTATAAAATACAAATATAAGTATACATTTAATGTGTATTTATTTTGTTTCATATATTTTTATATATATACTGGGAAAACTTAGATATCACTGTTTTATTTCTTGATTATTTTTTATCTCTTAATAGCTTTTTTGGGGTCAGCGGCAAACATTTTTAAAACCGGAGTAATAGATATATGGTCGTTAAGACCTTTTCCTCCACATGCGTCCATCCGCAATTGCCACATCATTTCCTTATATTCAAGTTTTGTTTCCCAATCTCCTCCTCTATCTGGTCGTTTTACTTCTTCTAACACCCAAAATTTGAAATTTGCTTCTTTGCAGTTCAACACATGTCTATATAAAGCATTGTTTTTGTTTTGTTTGTTAATATCTCTAATATGTTCATATATTCTTGACCTCAAGTGTCTCTCGGTTTTCCTAATATAGTACTTCCGACATACTTTACAGAAAGCCAAATAAACCACTCCCTGGGTATAAAAGCTACTATAGCCCCTAGCTTACAAAGTTGTCCCTAAACTAGGCAGTAGTATTTCCTTTTTTTTCTGCTATAAAAGAGTTACATCTCAAAATATTTATTAAAATAAATGTCTGCATCATAGATGTCATAACCACAACTTAGCCAGCCTAGTCTGCCATTTATGTATGCACACCCAAACACACATTTTTTCTTAAACTATCACTTCTATTTCTTTCAGCCCTCACAAAGACACCCTTACTTTTCACTTCTGGCATCACTGCATCCACTGGAAGTTTGATGCAATTATTTGTAAACTTTTTGCAAAATAATATTTACTTAAAGCCTATCCCCAATCATCTGCCTGCCTTGTTGCTTCATATCATGGCTTCTTTTGGTCTTAGAAGCCTTTTGGATTTTTTTAAATTCCAGTGTTGAAAGATTTCTATTGTCTTCATCTTCTTGAAGAATAATTATAGAGATTATGTTGTTGAGAAACACATTATTTGCCTTGTCATTCTGAGTAGGGCTACAGCGAATAGTTCATATAGGTGCTACAACTTTTGTTTTTGTTCTGCTTCTTTCCCTAAAGATGACCATTGGCTTTTGATAGCTCCTCTCCCCATTAATCAGAACTACTGGACCTGTCTTAGATTCACTTGGGTTCAAGTTGATCTATGTCAGTGAGGAGATTGAGGACTTTGGTGCAATATCATATTGTTACCAGGGAGTGCGTCCAAACACCCTCCCACCTCATGGCAGCCTTGTGAGCTCCACAACTGCTGCCTGTTCTCATATATGAGCACCCTCTAAACCAAGTGGTATACAGCTAACTGCACAGAGCCTGCTCAGTCCTTAACTCTGTTATTGCAGCAAGCTAAGATGCCTCCTTCGCTAGAGGATAGACAAGTTGATGTTGGCCTCTCATTCTCATTCTGCCCTATCTACAACCTGCAGTGCCTCTGCCACTACTCATATTCTGGAAAGAATATGAAAGAATAGTCTTTTGTGCTATCTGAGCTAAGCTAAAACCTCAAGTAGTAGTAATAAGAAATATTTGTAAATTAAACTCCAAACAGTACTAAAGAATCTTGTTGCAATCATAATTTCTTTACTTTTGTGAACAAAAACAGCTTCACGTTCTTCGTACTAAAACAACAAATCTTGTTGCGATAAAAAAATAGGTTCACTTCTTAGTAGCAAAACAACAAATCTTTATTGGGTGAAACTTACATAAATTAGCAGATAAACACTGTGCTTATGTAAAGAAACTAGAAATAAACCTGGTTCTTACGTATTATCGCAACCACACAATGTCAGCATCCAAGGTATTCTCGGCTACATTCCATTCTCAGTGAACTACCGTGCTGTCAAGAATGCTGTAAATGCTGAGAATATGTGGTTGTGGTAATACGTTAACCATACTCTTTTAAACTGTCCTTGTATGCAATCGTGGTGTTATTTTTTTCAGCATGGTTGCGTTAAAAAAAGCATTATCGCAACCATGCTGAAAACATAAGCAGAAGACACGTTTGGGTTTTTTAAGACAGTATTATCCCAACCACGCTTGGAGACTCTTTCTGGGTAGGCTGTTATGCAACCATACTTTCTCTTGGAAAACAGTGTCACAGAAGAGCTTGCCTGAATATGTTTTGTTTTTTGGGGAAAAAGTCAACTTTTTCTGTTATCAGCTTTATTTCTGCAATATTTTCTGATGCAGTTATATCAGATTAGATGACTTGCTTGAAATCTGTGTCCTCACAACCATGCTAAATATGTATACTAACTCTTAGACTGATATACTTCACAACAGGGGAGAACACTCCAAGGTAAAACAATGTCAAGTGTAGCATACATTCCTCCACATTGTCACCAAACCAGACACAGTCATTCCGGTAGCTGTACATATGCTTTAGAATATGAACATGAACGTGCTAGACGGCCGGAGAGAAAGCTGACGATGTGTGTGGTTGCGATAATACACAAGTACCATAAATCTTGTGTTTATACATATTTCAAAAACAAAGAAAAATATCAGCATTCTATTTAATTCTATAGAAACTTAAATGTATAATTGTGTTTGGTTGAAACTTGAATATCTCTTAGACTATATATTAGAATATAGGTGGTTTTCATATTCCAATGATTATCTTGCTTCCAGCTTCTCTGTGATTGAATGGAGTGTTTGCACCCAGGAAATTCAGTAGTAAAACTTGAATGAGAGAAGTTTGAAAAGCTGGTGTGCTATAAGACTTATAAATCCACCTATGAGGATATAGTAATTGGGGTCTGTGTGTTTGATGGTTTTCCTAGATACATAAATTAGGTGTTAACCATCTAATCTACTATGTAGGCTAACTTTTCTAAAACACATACTACACTATCCATTGTCTGCATGACTGGATAGAAAAACTTTTTGTGGGAAATGAGGAAGTAAAGTCTGACTGCATGAAAAATTGAAATGCTGGTCTGCTACGGGTCTTATAAAAAACACGAGTGAGGACTTCGTAATTTGGGTTATGTGCGATTGGTATTTTTTATATAAAAACTAAATGTTGTTCTTGTTGGTAAACAGCAGATTATCAGTAAAATAACAATATTTTTTTAAATAATACATGAGAATTTAAATGATAAAGGAAGCAACTCCACTTAAAAACGTCTCTGTATGTTAAAAATGAATAAATAAGCTTGTCTGCAGCACTTTCACTCATGCTTCTTCAGATCTGCCTCTCGGGTGGAACATTTTAATTCAAAAGAAAACATTTTGTGCACAGAAGTGCAATAACTAATAACCAATTAATAATTAAAAATTAGTAATAAATAAGTGTATAAATCTCCACCAAAGTCAAATTAAAACAGGAGGGTTCAGGCTAAAACATGAAGTAGCATCACCATTAAGTACCGTTTTCAGTCATGGTCTAACCACAGGCATTGTTCCTGCAGAAGGAAGAACAGCAACAGTTATTCCCCTCCACAAAGGTGGCCTAGCAACAGACCTAGAGAATTACAGACCTGTAAGCCTGACCAGCCTCATAGGTGACCTCCAAATCCTGGATCCTACACAATTCCACTTCATCATGGGCAGATCCTGTTTGTTAAATCTTGTGGATTTTTTGAAAATGTGACCAGGGCCATTGATGAGGGCAAATCTGTGCACACAGCATATCTCGATTTGGCAAAGGGTTTTGACACAACCCCACACTCAGACATTCCAATAAACTTAGCAAACTGAATGTAAATCCCTTTCATTGTAAGATTGGTTGTTAGCTGGCTCACAAATTGGACGCACACTATCAAAGGGGGTGACTTCATGTAAACCAGCAGACCTGTTACCAGCAGGGTGCCACAGTGGTCACTGCTGGGCTCCCTACTGTTTGGTATATACTTCTCAGAAGTTTAGTTGAAAATTAAGTGGTTGTGGCAGAGTATGTTTGCAGATGGCTGCAAACTGGGTGAAATTATTGAATCCCCAAATTATGTCAGTATACTCCAGGAGGGTCTTACACACACCAACGAGTGCTGTCTTTGTTATGGTCTCACTGAATGCAAAGAAATGCACCATCATTCCCTTCAGCACAAACAATGTCCCTTCACCCTATCAAATCAACAACAATATCCTAAGTACCCACAGAAGTGGTAAGGTACTTGGGATCACAAGTTGACCACAACCTTAACTTTCACCACCATGTGTCTACTGCAGTAAGGAAGGAAGGCTTTCTACATAGCACACTTGATTAGTAAAGGTATCGCCTTGAGAACAAAAGAGGTTATAACCCTTCTATACCTGGCACTAATCTGGCCCATAATTGAGTATAATGCCTCATTTGGCATGTACCATACAAAGCACCTGCAGCAATTGGCGAGACCTCAGAAGATTCTAACACAGAAGATCAAGGGAGTCCAGCATATGCTATGCACAGACCAATTAAAGTCTTTGTTACTTTATTCTGTATCATATAGACTTCTTAGGGGAGACTTATACCTGGCTTGCAGAGGAATTTCAGACCAGACCAGATGAACCGTAAATCAAACAGGATTAGGGTGACTCATTCCAGGGACCTAAATATGGCCTGTGACTCAAATAGGACATGCTGGAGGGACAAATTTTTCTCCCGGCAAGTGCCACATCTTTGAAATAGGCTGCCAATTCATGTGAAGCAGAGCACCTCTATGACACTGTTCAAAAGCAACCTGGATGAGTGGATGGGATACCATAAATTCTTACTAGGAATAGCACCCATAACCCTCCTGGACATGGGCAGTCATTACTAAAGGCAATCTTGGGTATTAACTAACATTTCTATGACATTACACTGGGATGAAATGGCGAGGCTTGAAATGACCTCGGTGTCAATAGCCTTGTAATCTCCTATGATCCTATGATAGGATAACATGTGATTGTGAGCACAGGAGTATAAAATGAGGATGTCCAGTTGGTTGGTGGACTATTGAAAGTGAATGGAAATTGTAGTGATATGCCACAAGGTCATACTGGTCAGAAAGTGTAAAAGGAGAAGAAGGAACCATTGTTAGCTGTGGAAAAATAGAGGTTGTTAACTTTTTAAATGTATTTGAAGCCTTAAATCTAAATATCTGAATGACTAACTAATTTACTAGCTAACTAACTAAATACAGCACACAATGTGAAAGGAGACAGATTCTGTACGATATGCAGGAGATAACAGATAAAGTGCTTCATAAAACAATCTGAAAGAAAACTAAATAAATGTAACAATCTGAAGGCATTAGAAATGCCATTGCAAATGTCTAAGTAAACCCTCTTAAACAGTGGAATTTAAGTCACCATCAGCTGAATATAGACAGTAGATGATTAGACAATTCCACAAGACCAAAGCAAGGTATGCAAACACCTTTTGCCCAATATTCCTAATCTGACTAATGCAGCACCAGGACATATGGTCTCAGCAACTCCTTAGGGTAATCAGGAACCTGATTGTGAAAAGCATGGTAGCTGAGGGCTAAGATTTCAAAGATATGTCTGGCAACACCTAAAAGCCATTGCAGATCCTGCAAACCCAAAGTTATGCGAGTTACATACCCACTGCGGCTAAACCAACTTACTATGCATAGACCCAAGTTATGGGGTGTTATAGTAATCCTGGAGAGGGGTAATAAGAGCATTTAACAATGTAAGTAGGTCCAATGGTAGCATAAGATGTTTAATCTATGAAGTGATCTTCAGAACGAAGTAAGATTTCTTGATAACTTCACATACCTGGACCTCCACTATTAGAATGTTATCAAAAAGTATACCCACATACAGAATCTAGAATGTGATATACTCCATACTAGCCCTATCTATGATTTCAGTCTCAGGGAGGATAATATTATTAAAAAAGTATACACAACCATCAGACTGAGACAGAAATTCCAGTGTATTGCCATCATAGGCTATTGATGGTGAAAGTGGTGGAAAATGTGCTAGGTGAATAGCAATATGAATCGTCATGGCCTTGGTCTTTATAGGGCTGAACTTAAGGTGATTCAGCCTTGTCCAATGTTCATTCAACCCAATCAGTTCCCAAAAGTAGTAAAGTCAGGGACTTGATCCTAAAAAAAATGAAGTATAGATGAGTCCCATCAGCATATCATAGACTCATAGGTCCATTGGTAAGTACTAGGCTAGCCTAGCCAATGTTCCTTTTGGTGCTTGAATTAATTTATCCCATTTGGGGTTAGCTTGGTCTTATCCATCTCAAGGTCAATAATTACATTTTACCCCAGTGATAACAACTGGAATCACACCATAGATAATTTGAGGGGACCCATATATGGAATAAATCATTTAGAAGCTGCATCTGTCCATTAGTAGTACGGGGGCAGTTCTTGGGTAACTTTTCTGTTTCCCATCTATAGATCCAAGTTGCATTATAATATGGACAGGCATGAGCTTTGTTTTATGTGGCTGAAGAGTCTGTTTCAGGGCAGCAGTACCCTCTATTAGATATACCTGTCCTTTCAAACATTCTTTTGATGTTGCAGAAGATGTTTTGATTCTTAGACAGAGTATTTCTGATGCCATTTGAGTTGCTGATGTACAATAAATCCATCAGTAATGGGTCAGAGGATACCCTGTGCACCAGACACAGGTCAATTCTTAGTAGTCTGTAGGATATCAAGTATAGTGACAGGGCTATTGAATTAGTCTATATAGAACTTATTGTTTAGACTTTGTATCCTTTTAGTGATGAATCTCTGTGGTCTTTCCAGTTGTTGCACAGGTTTGGACAGATACATGCAAATGGGCATTACAATCAATGACTGTCCTAATAAAAGCTGAGTTGGGGGGGGTAATGACATGCCTATATCTAGACACAATCCCTTTGTTTATAAGATGTGCAATATAGAAGTGCATTCTCACGACAATGGACACATTATTGAAAATTAGGTTACTGCCCACATAGGTTCCGAACTCCTGAACAAATGGGTCAGCTCCTATGGTGTATTATCAATGTGGTAGTTCCCCAGGGTAGATGATTTCCAAAAGGATATAATGATGCATTTTTTTTTTTTTTTGTAATTTGGTTTCAGTCCACAATTATAGTGCCAGTTATTTATTTGGGCCAAAACTTCCTGCAGGATTGCAAAGTCAGTTGAGGATTCAATGACTGTTTCTACCTTGCAGTCATCTGCAAACTTAGTCATCCATATCCCTATGATGTGGCTTTTATTTCAGGGAAGTAGATGCCAAATAGGATAGGTCCCAGTACAGAATCATGTGTGACTCCACTGGTGACAGGCCTCTTCATGAAGTAATTTCCCCTATTTTGATTTCCTGCGTCTTATCTGTGAACCAGTTGGCAATCCACTGGCTTATACAGGGATTTATTCCCAGTTTATTTAGCTTTTTTACAATGACTGAGTAGAGGATTGTGGTCAGACTTACAGGTCTGTAATTGCCTGGGTCTATAGAAGGTCCTCCCTTCCGTTGTGGAATGACTGTAGCTGTTCTTCATTTGCATACTACAAAACCTATATGGAGGCTAATGTTAAAGAGTGTCATTGGCGGTGTGGCTAAATCATGCTTAATGCTATTTAAGATGCATCCAGAGATATTGTCAGGACCCATTGATGCAGTATTTTTATTTTTTGATAGCACTTTTAGAACTTCATCTTGTGTGATAGTTGGAGGTGAGCTAGTATCAGGTATATCTTGATTTATATCATATAACACAATTTCTCTCTCCATAATGGCCACCCTTAGTGGAAACATGTATACTATGAACAACATGGAAGCCAGAATCAAACCCCTGGGCACTCTGCATTCCAGGGGAAACTATCCAGAGCAATTAAGCCCAATCACCACCTCTGGAAGCAAGTGGAGTCAAACTTACTAGGCATGTTTCTTATAAATTCTTGCAGTCAAACTGACTGGTCTTGAAGTTTGCTCATTTTAGTACTTAAAACAGGGCCCCTGAACCCATATACTACTCCTGACTAATGGTTTTTAAAACGTTTTCAAAGAATGAACTGCATTTCCATTTATTTTATTTGTTGGGGAGATGGTCCAAAAAGGGCAGATTAAACAACCAATGCAATTGCATATTGTATAGTCAAAAATCTGGTTGGGAAATGTTTTAGAATGAATTAGGTGACCCATCAGAGATGGGCACTTTTATTACAAAATTTGGGGCAGGTTCTTAAGACACGTGTGTGTGTGTGTGTGTGTGTGTGTGTGTGTGTGTGTGTGTGTGTGTGTTTGATTTGTGCTATACACTCTATAAAAGGCATGTATCTGGTGATAAAATACATTTATTTTCTGGTAGTATTGGTAGTTCTGTAGTGTCTGCCAAAGGATCCTCACTGTAGCTCTTTGTGGAAAGGTGAACATCTGAGGGTAATCAGAAAGTGCTTTGGCATTATATCCCCTGGCCAAACGAAGATTGATGGAATCAATAGATTGTTGTGGAAAATCATCATCATTAATGTCCTATCAGTTCTAATGAATTTCTCATTTGAAAAGGAATTCACAAAGTACGGGGTGAGCATTTCAAGACTATAAAAAAGTTGTTGCTGTCTGTACATTTCTTGTATGAAGTAGTACTTCTAGTATTATTGCTTATGAATAGCAAAATATCAAAACATTTGACTTGTATTTTTAGACTTTATAAGTCCAGAACTCCCAAATGAATTCTGGTTTATTTTATGGGAAAATTGCTCATTCAAAATATGCAAACTTTTGAAAATCAAGAACATATTATTGAAAAAAAATGCTTTTACTCAATACTATTCTTACAATAGATATCGGTATGCATGTATTCTACCTCAAAAGCCCGATGAACAAATCTGTGCACTGGGGCAAACATTACTCCTTGAGCTGTACCTCTCAGCCACTCTGTAACTAACTTTGTAATAATTGTAAATGGAGCTTTTCTCCCCGGGCCTCCATTGAAAACAGGGTCATTTTGGCCCAATGGACTTTTCCAGTTAACAAACTGCAAATAAAAAATAAATACACATAAAATAAACACAGGTTGAGGCAAGAATATCCAGAGCACCCACAACAGCCTAGTTGTAGGTTGTCACAAGTGAATATGAACCATTTGCACTGCTTCCCTCAAGAAAATCATCAAGTGAGGGACATAAGATTAAGTCATTTACCCTCAAATCATGTCAAACATCTAGCACTGATTCTGGAAGTGGAAACAATGGGACACTCAATTTAAAATTGACCAGGTTGTGGTCAGACCAGGAGACTGTCTCTATCACCACATACTGAGTTTCAAGACCCAGCTGTAATATAAAGCCAAGCAACAAAAGTGTCCTGGGTGAAGCTAAAGCTCTCCAAAAGACTTCGAAACTCTTGGTATGTTCACAGATCTTGTTATTATCTCAATCACTAAAATCCCTAAGAATTGACCACTTTGGGGACCTATGAGTTAGGTGAGGAGGAGATCAGCAATCTCTTGCAGAAAAGTCTAAAGAAGACCTGTTGGATGGTATACCAAGAGAAATCTGAAATTCAGTCCTGAGTTACATATTCCAGCTTCAACCTGCACCAAATACAGGATGGAAGAAAAACAAGTAGATTTATTTTTGCCTTGCCTAGGAAACTCACTAACTTGGAGACCAGGTTGAATAGAGGCCTCAGTATGTGGACCAAAGTTGTTATGGTGTCAAGTCCCAGTAAAGCAAGCCAGATAAGAGATATGAATCAAATCCAAGTCAATCCTTATTTTGCTTTACAATGATCTGGCAGCAAACAAAATCACTTTCATCAGCATATGGTGGGGTACAGATCCTGCTTACAGTTGAAGATTACTACTTGATTCCAGAGGTACTGTCACAAGACAGGAGAAACCCTTATCCCACTTATGCTTTACTCTCTGGCTCCACTGAAAGATCCTTATCCCATTATGAAATCCCAGCTCATGCTGACAAATGAATAGGCCTCTGTTTGTCCCATGCCTAATCATTTAAAGCTAGCAATCAAGATTTCTTCCAGATTTCAAGAAAGTCCAGGAATACAAGAACCAGAAGTCAGACTGGTGGAGGGCAAGCAGGATGCCACCGTCATACATAAAGTTCATAACAAGTCCATAATAAGACTCCACAAGAAAGTATGACTGCAACAGTTATCCCATTTTACAAGAGTAGACCATCAACTGACTCCAGAAACTACAGACCTATTAGTCCGACTAGTCTAATATGAAAAGTCCTGGAACAAGTTATCACAAAAATGATCAGCAAAGACATAGGCAACCCTCAGACACTCTACGCAACACAGTGTGGCTATCGATCCAAGAAAGGATGTGAGGTAGGTGTGTGTCAAAATCTAAGCAATAGAGACAAGCCAAAGTAAACTCATGGCAATTAGAGATAGCAACTGAGAGAAGAACTACAGCAAAAAGAAAAGCAACAAAATAATCTGACTAATTGAACAGCCCCTAATCATGGAGTGACAGGAGATGCCTGAGTGTTAGGGATTACTACCACTAAGATACTTGTATCAGGGGGGGTCTATATTACATTGTCAAAATGGCATTACAGCAAATGCCGTTTCAACGACACATAAAGCGTGAAATGCTCAAACAGTGAAAGCTCAGGTCAGCGATTTTTTTCCGAGGGAAAAAAATTGCTTGGCCTGAACCATGACATTGCCCTGTATTCCACTCTAGTACGATCTCAGAGTTGGTATATTTAGTTAGGGGGGGTGTGGGGTAAAGCCCCCCACTTTAAATTGTTTTAACTGGTGTGTTTTGATTTGTTGGTCTACCGGGTTTCGCTGTTTGAGGATTTTGCTTTTTATGTTTTGTCAAAACAGCATTAGCTGTAATGCCGTTTTGACAAGCTAATATAGAACTGTGTCAGGATATGGTTAGCATTAACTCTTTTTCTTTATACATTGGCCAAGAAGAGGTCTTAGTCTAGAGAAACCATTTAGCAGTTGATTAACCAGATGATTTTAAATGTTTAAAAGTTATGGGCTGTTCTCAGGATGGTTGGTTTGTATTATTATTGAATTCCCTTTATGAAATACTTTTGGAGTGTTTCTTAACTCATAGTTTGTACATGCTGTGTGCCTGATAGTTCCCCTTCCACTTATTGTATTATGTCTTATATTTAAAGTTAAGATATGACCTTGTTGCCAAATGTACGGTTTTCTTTCTTTCCCTTAAGATTTGTTGCACATTAGACAAATGCTTTTACCTATTCTAACTCTGAATTACTCACTGATGAGGAATGATCCCAGTCTAAAATTTCTGTAGTATTGTAGTTGTTTAGTCATTTACTATAATGAGTCTTTGATTTTTCCCATAGTTTGCACATCCTTTCTATGATTATTACAGTTATTAACACTCAACAACATTGCTTACAATTTGCTGAACTTCTCCAAATATTTTTAATCTATACTCATTCTCTATATTATATCTATATTCATTGCAAGTATCTAATAAATTATTCAGACTTGCTCAGTACTCCACTAATAATGAACATCTAACAAATTACTGAGCATTACTGGAATATATTTTGGTCAGTCTGAGTCTGAAAAAGACTTATTGGACCAGTCCACCTAGTTAGTACATCATCTGTCGAGGGCAATAAATGTGATTTTGGGGATCTCTTCTTGCAGTGCAACCCACTTAGACTAAATGTGGTTCATCCAAAACAGTAATGTTGTTACCCTTAAAACTATGATTTTGGCTTAGTTTTCAAAGACATTCTTAATCAGGGAATAAGGTCTGTAGCTACCAGAGTTGTATGGGCTGTAAGCACTTTAAGGGCATCATTTGTTTATTTTGCCTGGGCTCCTGTAATTCAGCATCTATAAGACATTCATGTAGGTTTGCATACTAGTCAGTATTCATTCTATATAGACCAATGGGAAGATTACTCAGACTTATGATTTTCCTTGAGGAGAGGGACAATATCCTTTAACATTTTTGCCTTCATTAAAGGTGACCCCAGAACTTTCCACCAGGGCTCTGGAAGTTGAGGCAAAACTACAGTATAATTAGTAGTAAGATGCATCCCTAGCTAATGAAGTTTTTAAAAAGGAGGAATATAATTTTCCTAGTGAAGATTTGAAATCATAGTTCAGCTCAGTGAAAGACAAAAATTAACAATTTATTTATTATTTATTATTCTATTTTACATTTGTTGACCGGGATTGTCCGACTGAGCTGAAGAGCCCTTTTTCAGTGGAGGCCCGGGGAGAAAAGCTCCAACATATTATACAATTTTCATTATAAATTAGCATTAAACAGCAATGTTACAGGATTATTACAAGGCATTAAGTAGCAATACAATGTTATACAGTCTCAATAATCAGGAGTATAGCATAACTACTTCAAGATGTATGAAAAGAAATATATCATTAAGATGAGTATAGTTTTTGGGGTAAGTGGTTACAAAAACCCAGTTTTATCATGATGTAGTTGCATGAAGGCTAGACAATTACAATAGAATGTTTATCTGAGGCAATTTGTTTAATAGATTTTAGAAGACAGTAGAAAGAGTAGTCAAGGAATATTATAGAGAGCTAGTGAGAAGAGTGAGTTAAGGGCAGAATGCAGATTAAGGTATGAGAAGTAGGGGATGTTTAAGGAGGGAGAGTGGAGTGGCAGGACCAGTGACTTTTAAAGTGCTCTTTGGTGGCTGTCTTAAATTGTTTAGGATGTGTAAGGGTCCTGATTTCTAGTGGGAGCCTATTCCAGGCAATATTGGGGTGATAGCTGTACATGTTGCATCCACATTTAGACTTGGGTTTGTAGACTTGTAATAGGTGTGGGTTAGAACTTCAGAGAGGTCTGGAGAGAAAATAATGGGAGATGAGAGGGGATAGTGCTGGGCAGTAGGAAGGCTGGTATAGGATAGAATGGATGATCTGGAGCTGAGAAAGAAGAAGCTGGTGGGGTAATTCAAGCCAGTTTAGGTGTTTTAGAGAGAGACAGTGATGGGATTTATAGGTTTGTTGGGCAGCAAATCTAGTTACCTTGTTGTAGGTAGATTTGAGTTTGGTCAGGAGTGCTGAGTTAAGATTTGTGAGAATATGAGAATTGTACATTAGACTGTGCAGAAGGTAGGTATGAGACAGAGTAATCCTGGCTTCAGATATAAGGAATATCTTGTTATGGTAAAGGAGCCCTGGTTCTGAATGAATCTTTTTGATATAGTTAATAACATGCAAGTCAAATTTAAGCTGATCATCGATGGTTACACCTAAGAGCTTTGTACCAGATTCTACCTGAATGTGAGTGTTATTAAGGGCCTGTATGGAGAAGGAGGGTTTGATATTGTTGAACTTTTTAGGTAGGAAGAGTAACAGCTTTGTTTTTTTAGGGTTAAGGATGAGCTGTTTGTTGTAGAGCCATGTTTCAACTAAGTTAAAAGATGCCTGAGTAGCTGAGAAGAGCTCAGAGTTAGAGTTGGCTGTAGTGATGACTGTAGAGTCATCTGCGTGTTGCACTAAAGATGACTAAGGACAGGAGGTATAGAGCTGATTAGTAAAGATATTAAAAAGTAAAGGCCCTAGAATAGACCATTGAGGTACACCCATTTTGACAGAGAGAGGAAGGGAGAGTGGAGAGTGCCATCTCACTGATTGAGATCTATCAGTGAGGTAGCTGAAAAACCATGCAACAATATCAGAGGAGAAGTTGAGGTTAGGCAGTTTGTTCAGCAGAAGAGAGTGTGAGACAGTGTTGAAAGCTTTTGAGAGGTCCAAGAATAGGCAAGAACTAAGTTTATGGTCATCCATGGCTATAGAGACAGTGTTGATGAAGGATAATAGAGCTGTAGAGGTGCTATGTGTGGGTCTGAAGCCGTGTTGAGTGGGTGTAAGCATATTTTCCTGTATTAGACACTGCATAACTTGTTTATGAATACATTTGTTGAGTACTTTAGAGACAAGGTAGAGGATAGCGATAGGTCTAAAGTTGGAATTATCAGAAGAGTTACCTCCTTTGTGTAGAGGTAGAGTATAGCATTGTTTCCAGATGGAAGGGACTTTAGATTCAGAGATAGAGCGATTAATTAGGATAGATACAGGGAGAGCAAGACAGTCAGCTGCTAGTAGAAGAAAAGTGGAAGGAATATTGTGAGCTGATGCTAAGCATGGTTTTAATTTAGAGATTAGAGTTTTGATGTATCTAGTAGGTACAGATTTGAGGGAGAAGGTATTTGAGGAGACAGTATTAGGAGCAGGTGCAGAAAAGTTGGAGATGTTAGTAGTAGAGGAGTTTGGGTTAGGGTTCAGTAGCTTAGATATTGAATCGATAAAACAGGTATTGAAGATAGTGGCAGTTTCTTCAGATGTCTTGTCTGGGCATGGATTGGGGGAGCTAAGTCTACCAGGATTTAGGTTCAATGTCTTGAATTGCCATTGCTGTCTACAGGGATGACACTGTTAGCTTTTCTGTCCTTGTGCCAGAAAGACAAAGACTGTCTTATTTCCAGCAAGGCACTCACTCCTTTGGATCTCCAGCTTCAGAAGCCAGTTCTGCCTCTACATCACTCATCTTCCTCATCCCATGCTTCTGTTGCGAGTCTTTAAGCTCAATGATCCATAGCATATAACTGGACTAGTAATACATCTCTGGACAGTGTGAATTGTGACTTACATGTTTAGTATATTGGACCTACATTTTTATTCCATGCCACAGTGTATGATTAAACAAACCTGCAAAATAAAATCTTGAAAAAAAATCTATGTTTCCTCTGAGGTTATAATCACATGTGAGTATTACCTATCTAAAGCTAGTTAAATGGTCATAGCCTTTTTAATTCCACATCTTTCAGCTGAATGAAGATGACATTCTAAGTTTCTGGTAGAGGCAAACTTTAGGCTGATCCAAACTTTTGAAGAGACTGTGAAGCACAGCTCTAAATTGTCCAGAGGTTTGCATCATATTTTTTTTACTGTTCCTCATAAAATGTGTGGTTTTCTGGCAAATCCTTGGGGATTGAAGACACTGAATGACTTTTATTTGAGTCTGAGGTTTCATATACTTCAGAAAATGCTGCTAATGTAAAACTTGTCACTTCAACTTTTTAAGTATTACAGCAATAACTGAACTCTGTCCCTGACTTGGGGCTTTTGTCCATTCATTATTTTTGGCTCTGTCCAGATTTCTTGGGCTAAGAGGTAGAGAAGTGTGCTGAGAAGTAGTCTGAGAACATTAACCTATAGCAAATGATGCAACTTAATATTACAGGCCAGGGCCAGCAGTCAGAACTGATGTATGGGAGAAATTTAACTTTAAGCAACTTTTAACCCTAATAAAAGGGACTTTCTAGGTAGAGAAGTTTTTAATTCTTCAAGTCTAAAGTGAGGTATGGTGCAGTAAAATTCAAAATGAAAGGCAAGATTATCAACTTCAGCTTTAAGTTTATTATGGTGTTTTATCACAAAACACTGTTTTCACAAAGTAAAATCAGCAAGTTGAGATATGAACAAACTAAATACAAATTCATTACTTAGTTCACTGATTCAATATATAGATTTGGGACTAAAATTGAATTAAGGCACTGGTTCTGTTTATGTATTTCTTTTTCTGGTGAAGGCACGATATTGGATCTCCTTCACAGTGCCTGTCCATGGATGTTGTGAACTTTTTGTATTATGGTTAAGCTCTGTTCTTTTGATCTTAATTTCATGGTGGTGTATAGCAAGTTAAGCTGAAAGAGATAGATGGTAGTGTTTCTGGGTAATACAACATTGTATGTGTTCTCTTTAGATGAGAGAAGTTGAAGTTTTGTGGGAATTTCATCCAGTTTAGTTTCTGTAGGTCTGCACAGTGATGTGTCCTGTATAACACGTTTGTGGCATATTTGGTTGCTTTATTATTACATAGTTGCAATTTAGTTATTTATTTTCTCTGAAGGTTTGTGAATGTAGCTGATGCATTAATTAGGCTCAGTATTATATGAGTAGATGCAGTAGCTCTTCTACCATAGTCAGTTAGAAAACATTTTGATGCATGCAGGATTGCTAGTTTATGGTTAGTTTTATAAATGATCAATATGCCAGTTACATTTTAGTTTGTTATTGGTTATTACCCTAGAAGTTTTGTGTCTGCTACTACTTCAGTCCAAGTTTTGCCTACTGAAAGTATCTGGGTTGTCCTTCTGAGGGTAGATGGATGTGACCACATTTATTTTGTTTCTTCAGATTAAGTAGCAGATGGGAATTGGGAGTCCAGGTTTCACTAGTTGAAAAGGGCTCCTGGTTAGTAATTTGTAGCTTGGTGAGTGAAAATACTGAGAAAACAAGCATGGAGCCATCTGTATACTACTTTATAAAGGCACTATGGATATTATTTAGAAATATGTTGAAAGGTAATTGGCCCAGGATGGAGAAAGTCTTGTGAGACATCTGTTTATGTGAGGAGTCAAGCCATTTGGCACTCTCCAACCTTTGAGATAGCTATTGAACCAGTTAATTGTCTTATCATTGAAGTTGTGGAGTTTTACCCTATTTAGAAGTAGGTTTTGGGAAACCAAATGTATTTGAGAGATCTAGAAACTGTCATTTTTTTGCTAACTGTATCTAGAAATAAGAGGAGTGCTGTTTCTGTGGGTTTACCTTTGAATTGTCAAACGCCACGTGTCCGACGTGCATAATGCCTAAAGTACGGCTGCAAAAAACAACAATGCCAATTCACCATGTGTTTGAATGGCAAATAAGTGAATGCTTTTTTGCCATTCAAACACATGGATCAAATGTCAGAAATGTCTTTCCAGCAAACCATTTTCGACATTTGATCCTTCGAAGTTCTCCGTATTTCTGTAATACGGGTTGCACAACAGGACAATCACACATACCATGTACGACAAAACAAAGGTAAACTGTTTCTGTGCTGTGATGAGGGCAAGAGCCATGTTATATGTATATGACAGTAGTTTATTGACTGAAAGGTACGCTCACAGTTGTTTTTGGATGGATTGTTCTAAGACTCTGGACATAGAAGAAAGTGGGGTAGTGGGGCAGTCGTTTGCCAGGTCTGATTGGACAGTGTACTGAAGTAAACTCTTACATTTACAGAAAGCACCAAAAAGAAAACATTACTCCTTAACTTCAAAGTACTTCAATGCTCAGTCCTCAGCATGGTCTGTTAGGCTTTCAGTGGCTAAAACTACTTCATGATAGTCCTGGAAAGTCAGATATTGAGAGCAAAGAATGTGACAGCAAGCATCTGACTACTGAGTCTAACAGATGAACAACAAGGTTGTAGATTACCACCAGATGGTATTGAACAGTTATAAACCCTTTTCTAGGTTAGACATGCTCTCTCCTCTTATCTCAGAATATCAGTCTTATGGAGCAAAGCAATTAATGAGAAGAAGAGATGCATTCCAATAACTAGTCTGTCTGCTCATGATAAGTGTGCATTTTATCTCTGATAGTCTTTTATATTTCCACATGACACAATATGTTTCCATTATAAACACCCCTTTACTTTCCCTAGATCCATTTCTTTTTTCAAATAGTAGGAAACTTGATCAATACTACTTTCACAACAATTTCTGATGCATATTCTTAGAGTTCTATCATGTCTATCTTCATATGGTCTAAGGAGATATGTCTCGGGTCATTCACTTCAATCATATGTGTCCTTAGGTTGAAGGGACTTGATGGTCTTAGTGACATTGTAGATCCTAGTACCTGAGAGGCAGCTAACAGTGACTCCATTTTTGCTCATGTTGATGAGTGCTATATTTGTGCGTCTGACTATGAAGCCCCCTATAACAAAGACATTAACAGCTGTACTGTCTCAGCCTTGCTGCCTAAAGGCTTTGGCCTGCCAGTTGAGCAACTTCTTTTTGTAGTTGTGTTTTCTGTAGTATCTGTTGTTTGACTGTTGGATTTTATGTTGAGTAACCTGAGTACCAAGCCTTCATCTAAGAGTGCTTTGTGGATTAGGTAGGGACTTTTTAATGTACCTCAGAGTTAAAAGGCTTATTTAATTGTCTCGGACATAGCAGTCATAGTTGTGTGAGATGGGTTTCAGAAATTACAACATGCTATTTGTAGTCTACAGCCTTTGAAGAAATTTAGCTTCTAAGGATAGCAGATACTTGCACCTCTCACACATGTAATAGCTTCTAGGAAAAATCAAACAGCTGTCAGTGAGCACAAGGCAGTTCTTGCATTGCCTTAATGTTCTTATTGCTATCAGGCTGACAATAGATAGTGTGGAAAACTGCGGCTGTGCTACAGCTGGCTCATTTAGTGCCTGGTACTGTTCCCTGGTTTGGCACCCCTTAACATTAGGTTGAATAAAAAAAGGTCCAGTCTCCAATCTGGTGGCCCTACCATCCTAAGGAGGACGGCCAGTTACTAAATCCCTCACACTCTAAAAAATGGATTTGCTATCTGTGCCCCTTAATACCATGTGCCTAGGCTGACTGTTCCACTTGCTCCACCCGAGATCAGTTTCTGCTTCATAATAATATCATTTGCCTAGTAAATAGAGAGTACTAATAAGTGCTAATTAAGTTACCTAACCAACAAATAATCCTACAGTGCAAGAACAAAACAGCTGGAGGCAGCGGATATTATCCAAAACTTTAATAAAAAATAAAGTTAAGTGCTTTTGTTCTGACAAATATTAACTGGAACTTCTTCAGAACTAAAATTCCATAAAACAGAGCATTTAAATAGTAATTGAACTCATCACTTGACCCAGCTAAATTAAATTAAATTAAAGCTAATTAAACTTAATAAACATCACTTAGCTAAATGTTTCAATCTTAAAATACAAGAAATAGACATACAATCATTTAAACTGGGATTACATGTAGTGTGCATTCTAATTTGCCATTTTAATTCACTGGTGATGTTGTAATTCATGGGAATTGGGTTTTTCTCAGAGGAGATGATGACACATTTTTTGGCATTGAGCTGAAGGCCATGGTTCTGGCAACAGTCGTTGGTCTCAGTGAGGCCTTTCTGTAGGATGTCAACATCACTTGGGGAGTTAATAATAGCTCCCAATGATCACCTGTGAACCTTGTCAGCCAGAGTCCCTTCATGTTGGCCTGGACTTCAGAGAAGTAGATACCAAACAGGAGAGGACCCAGGACCAAACCCTGTGGGACTCCACTCGTGAATGGTCAGCAGTCTGACTTGGAGTCAGCTACTTTCACACTGTGGGTTCTATCTGTGAGCCAGTTTGCAACCCACCTAGTGATATACAGCTCAATGCCTAGCTTAGTGAGTTTTTCTATGATTTCTGAGTGGGGAATGGTATCAAAGGCCTTAGCCAAATGAAGGTAGGCTGTATTAACTACCTTGCCTTCATCCAAAGCTCTAGTGACTGACTCAAAGAAGTTGACCAGGATGAGCAGGCATGATCTACCCTTCACAAAACCAAACTGTGTGGGATCCAGAGTTTGGAGATTCCTTATATCCTTGTTTAATAGGTCCATGATGATGCATTCCATAGCTTTGCATATCAGACTCATCTGGCTAAATAGGTGATAGTTCCCAGGATCTGTAATTGCTCCTCCTTTTTGGTGAGTGATGACTGTAGCAGTGCACCATTCGGTAGGGACAAAGCCTGAGGTGAGGCTGTGGTTGAACAGGGCACACAGGTGAGGTGCCATAGTTCATGTAGAACACAGCTAGGGATATTGTCAGGTCCCATAGAAGCTGTATTCTTGGCCTTGGACAGTGCTGTTTTAACCTGTGCAACAGTAATACTGGGTGCCTGGCAATCCACTGGTATTGTGTTTGGTCGTGGGTTGATCTAAAACAGTAAAATAAAAAAACATGCTCTCCATTATTTTAAATGTGCTGAAATGAAGCATTGATCTTATTGGAATTCCTAATATCTCTAAAAGGCTCCTATACTCTATTCCTTAAATTTCTACTTGTCATCCCAACATAAAACATTGGGCAGGAGTCGCAACTTGCAAATTAAGCAACATAACTCGAGACAGAGGTGAATTGGCCATTAACTATAAACTGTTTCCCTATTATGACAAAGTGTCCCCAGCTTTTTTGTATTTACATTGGCTACAGTGGCCACATTTAAACAGTTTATGAACATAAATATGATATCCAAGTGTTAAAGAAAACAAGTGCTTTAATTAAACATATAAAAGAGTTCCCAGATCATGGATTTAAATTTGTTGTTTTGGAACAGGTATCAGTAAACCCTGGTGGGGGTTTGGAATATTATCCTAGATCAACACGAATTGTGGTGGATATTGTTTTTAAATGCATCAGTTTTTCTTGGACTTAAAGATGTTGTATCTATTTCAATGTGCTTAAGTTAAAAGTGTTTGACGGGTGAATGTGTTTATATATTTACATCCTTTTATATATATCTTTTTTATGGGTCTACCTCACTTGACCTAAAACTCATTTGATGGACGCCCATTGGACCGACTCCCAATTGATCTAAATTTCATTTGACTGACAACTCATTTGACTGACTCCAATTGAACCGACATTTAAGACAAAGACTTGTTGTGGGTTTTCCTTCACCTGTGACTTGCTTGTGATAAAAAGAATTACTGTAACTTACAGTGATGACCGTTAGAATTCTGATAGTGTTGTAGAAAGTAGTATTGTAGTGTTTCTAATTATGGGTTTGTCTCTCTACATTTTTATGGGAAGTATCTAAAGTAATTTGGCGAAGGTTTTGTATGTCCCAGCAGTAGTGGCAGTGTGTAGAATACTGTAAGGCAAGTACAAGGTATATGCCCTTTTCTCCACTGTAGTGCAATCCTAGAGTCATTATATATAATTAGGGGTAGGTGTGGGAGGCATAGCTCCCCCCACCTATTTTGGTTTTACATTGTCATGTTTCTGTTAAGAGGGTAAGTAAGTAGCTTTTAAGTTCTGGAAAGGGTTAGTTATTGGTGTTCTATGATTATGATTTAGTATGTTGAAATTCAGCATTGTAAGCTGTTGGTGAAATGGGGGTCAGTCAAATGAGTTGTCAGTCAAATGAAATTTAGGTCAACTGAATGTCAGTCAAATGGGTGTCAGTCAAATGAGTTTTAGGTCAAGTGAAGTAGAACCCATTTTTATATATATAGTTTAAACACTTTACATATGGTATACGTTTTTTGACATTGTTATTGTAAAAATGTGCTGTAAGTGTTTTATTTACGTCATTGAGGGGTATTTAAATGTGGTCATATGATTGTTTTGATTGTCTGAGGAAGGCTGGTATTATCGCCTGAAAGTACTTAAGTAATAAAGTTTCTAGCTCGGTTTTACGTATTCTGCCTTTTGCTTTGCTCAGTTAGTTCATTGTTTTGGTTTGTAAGTTAGAGTTGTAAGTACTTTGATTGATCTTAGACATTACAGCCATAAGTTAAACTTGGCTCTTTGGTTTTCTAGTAACTCTGGTGGTTTTCAAGCTTTGGTTTGTTCCAGAAGTAGTAGTTCAACCCACCAGTGAACAGTAATGCATTAATGTAAGAAAGAATTGTGATTATGAAATAAGGCAAATTTTGAATCAACCTAACAAATGCAGACATTATAATTTAACCAAGTACTGGCTGCTTTTAAATATATTTGCAATGACAGGGCCCTATGGGTTATGAAACCTGATAAAGGAGGTGGGCTTGTTATAATGAATGTTTTGGATTATAATGATAAAATGAGACCTTTGCTTGGTGATAGCTCCTATAGGGAGTTTTCTCGTAATGAGATTTTTACTGCATTTCTGAACATTGATATTGAACTTATGGACATGCATTTGCAAGGTCAATTAACTATTAAAGAATTTGAATATGTGGTTAATTCCAAGCCGATTATTGCTGTCATTTCTGATATTCCAAAAGTACAAAAAAAATAGATGACCCTCCCCTTAGGCCGATTGTGAATGCCCATCGCAGCAAAACATTTTTTATAGCTAGATTTTTAGATTTTATGTTGTAAGGGTCTGTAGCTAAACTATCTTATATAAACAAATTCCCTTAGCATTTTCTATGTCAGATTAATGAAGCTGATTTTTATAGTAATGCTATTTTTGTTACTATAAATGTTATTAACTTGTTTTCTGTAATTCCATGTGGTTTAGGACTTCAATGGCTGGAAGAACAATTGATGTTCATTGTTGATTTGGAACAAGACAAAATTAATATGAAGGTGGTTCTTATGGAAATAGTACTTAAAAATATATATTTTTTGACAGCAAATACTTTCAACAAATGACAGGGGTTGCTATAGGGGTAGCATGCACCCCTGCATTTACCAATATGGTTATGGCATTTTGAAAATACCAATATGTGTTTAATGCCATTTACAAAAATTCGCGGTTAATTTTACCCATTACCTTGATGACATTTTTATTTTGTGGAATGATTCCCAGTCTAGAATTAAAAGAATTTTTGGATTATTTTGCATAAAACCACACTGAATATTTAAAATGTACTTGTAGGTTTTATTTTGATCATATTTCTTACTTGGATATACAGATTACTAAAGATTTAAATCAGGCATGTTTCACTTCCAACATCATTCTTAAAAGCACTTTTTCTAACAATTATTTACATTACAGAAGTTAACATCCATGCCACCAGAAAAGGGCCATCGTCAAAGGGCAGGTAGTACGCTTGGTGCGGATTATTTCTGAGGATGATGTTTTCATAAAACAATGCGAAGTGGTTATGGACATGTTCAATCAAAGGGATTACCCTTTAGTTATGTTGCAAGAAATTAAGAACAAAGTTGTTAACAAAACATTAAATAGTATTGTTAGTCCTATTTTGACAAAGTTGTCTTTAGCCAAAAGTGAGGTTATACCATCTAGTAATATTAATCAATTGTATAACAGTTCTAAGCTTTTTATTACAACTTTTTCAGTGGACAGTAAGGCAATAGCCAGCTGTCTTAACTGTTATTGGAGTATTTTTAACTCCAATATTTCATGAGGAAAAACTAAGTGATAAGCCATGTATTGTATATTGGAAATGACTGACACTAAGTACAGTAGATTGGGTATGTTTAAATGTGGCCACTGTAGCCAATGTAAGTACAAAAAACTGGGGACACTTTTGTCGTAAAAGGGAAACAGTTTAAAGTTACTGGCCACTTCTCCACTGTCTCTAGTTATGTTTTTATTTGGCAAGTTGCAACACCTGACCAGTGTTTTATGTTGGGATGACAAGTAGAAATTTAATTAATAGAGTATATGAGCATTTTAGAGATATTAGGAATTCCAATAAGATCACCGCTTCATTTTGGCACATTGAAAATAATGGAGAGCATGTTTTTTATTTTACTGTTCTAGATTAAATTGGGAATGATTCACTGGGGTATGTGGAGGAAGAACACTTAGCCAAGAGTGAATTAAAATGGCAGATTAGATTGGATGTCAGATGCCATCCCTGGTTAAATGATTGTATGTCTATTTCTTGTATTTTAAGATTGAAACATTTAGCTAAGTGATGTTTATTAGGTCTAATTAGCTTTAATTTAATTTAATTTAGCTGGGACATGTCATGTGTTCCATTACTATTTAAATGCTCTGTTTTATGGAATTTTAGTTCTGAAGAAGTTCTAGTTAATGTTTGTCGAAACAAAAGCACTTAACTTTATTTTTTATTAACGTTTTGGATAATATCTGTTGCCTCCAGTCATTTTGTTCTTGCACTGCAGGAGTATTTGGCAGTTATTTCCATTTTGGTTTTCCTGTTGGAGCTAATTAAATCAATTTATAGGAAGGGAGTACATAATAGAACACTAGGAAGTAAAATGAGTCAAAGCTCCACAGTTACAATTATGTACACACACACACACACACACACACACACACACACACACACACACACACATACACACACACACACACACACACACACACATATATATATATATATATATATATGTATATATATATATATATATATATATATATATATATATATATATATATATATATATATAGTATCAATAAATGAAGGGTACAAAGGTCAGTGAAAGTGTAGCAAAAACTAACAGATATGTGAATCAATGATTACCAACTTGGCTCAGTACCACAGCAACAGCTTAGCAAAATAGATTTGGCTCAGCTGTCACAACAGTAGCTTAGTTCAAATTATTTGGTTTGGTTGGTACTACAACAAATTACTACAGTTATGAGACAATCTGTGGTCTACTACCTGCAGCAGACAAGAAAAGATGAATGGAAAAGACAATAAAAAGAACTACAATAAGCGATGGTTCTTTTAGTCAGTGACTATAAATTGGCATGGCTTGTCTACCACAACCTCGATTTTACAACAAATTTACTGATCACAGCAAGGATTAAAGTTAGGCTCAGCATGCCCACAACAGTCAAAGGTAGTGAAACGGCAAACAAACAATATGCTTACAACAAAATGGAAGTATGCAAGTGTTTCTAGGGGTGCATAACTGTGCTTTTGCGTCTGCAACTGTCTGCATCTATGCTGTTATCCACGGGAGTTGTAGGAGTGTGGTTGTGCCGTATTGGATACTGTTGCCCTGTTAGTACACTGCTTAACTAGAAGGATTAAAAGGTGACATCTCTGCATAGCTTTTTTTTTTTTTACAGAAACAGAGAGTTCAAGCACTTTGAATTGTTATAAATAGTTCTCAGTAATGTGCAACCCTGCTTTGGGAAAATACTCTTTCCAGATGTTGACAGATTTGTAATTAAATCAAAAGGTGCTTCAACAAAGGATTAGTTTAAGGGTGTGCACACTTAAGCAACCAGCTTATTGTATGTTTTTTTCTTTTTTATATTTTTCTCCTAACAGATTTATTTGTTTTTCAATTGAATTGTACAGGTTACAGGTCACATTAAAGGTGGGGACATTTTTGAAATGATTTATTCTGGTCTCATTTTTTTTATATCACAAAAACCTGGCATTTTAACAGGGGTGTGTACACTTCACTTTTTATATCCACTGTATATATATATATATATATATATATATATATATATATATATATATATATATATATATATATACACACACATATATATATATATATATATATATATATATATATATATATATATATATAAATATATGTGTGTGTGGGTCTACTTTGTTTGACAGAAAACACATTTTACTGAAAATGAATTGCCTGAGCACAATTCACTGAAAGCTCACATTACTGAAAACTCGTTTGACTGAAACTCATTTTGTATAAAAAGGTATATGCCCTGTTCCCCACTGTAGTGTGATCCTGGAGTTAGTATACATAGGAAGGGGAGGTGTGATGGGCATAGCCCCCCCACCTATTTTAAATGTTGTACACCATAGACATGGATATTTACAAGCTGAATAAATAACTGTTTCCAGAAGATAATATATAACCAAACTATATGGGGTTGCTATGCTCATCACACACCCCCTTACTATATATACTAACTCCAGGATCACTCTACAGTGGGGAACAGGGCATATACTTTTTTAGATGAAATGAGTTTCAGTCAAATGAGTTTTCAGTGAAGTGAGCTTTCAGTGAATTGTGCTCAGGCAATTAATTTTCAATGAAATGAGACTTCAACAAAATGAGTTTCAATGAAATGTGTTTTCTATCAAACAAAGTAGATGCATATATATATATATATATATATATATATATATATATATATATATATATATATATATATATATATATACACACACACACATACATACGTGTGTGTTTGTGTGTGTGTGTGTGTGTGTGTGTGTGTGTGTGTGTGTGTGTGTGTGTGTGTGTGTGAGCTATTAGTATTTTAGAATGATCCCCTGTTGTATTTCTATTAACATCCAGTTGGGAATTTTGTTACTGAGTAAATCCTTTTGTGAATAAGATATTGAGCTTGGTTACCTTCTTTATGGACTATTACCATATTTCCTCTTCCTTGCCTTAGCTCTGCTGGCCTGCTGCCAAGGAATAAATAATAGTTTTGAATAACAATTGGTGGGATCTATGTACCGTCTTTTTATCCAAGACTCCATAATTATCATAATCTTTACTTGATTTTGCAGATATAGGAGCTGTATTTCAACTTATATTCACTTGTTAATAATACTTTCTATGTGAAGGCAAGCAATATATATATCTTAACATTATTACTGGCATGGTTAGTGAAAGAGTTGACTGACAGTTATGTGCTGATGTGGTCCTGGGTTTGTTTGGATGGCAGCTGACAATATTAAGGATAAAGTTATATTCAAAATATTGTTTTCTGAGATTTAAACAGGGTTAAAAGAAATGTGTGCTTGTGAAGAGGATGTTAGGGGCACAGTTATCAGATTTTTTTGTTTGTTTGTTTTGATGCAGTACAAAAGGGTAACTATGTTGTTCATGGTTTATTATCAGTTAATCAAATTACATTTGAATGAAACTCACAGGGCTGAACGAATCTGACTGAAAATCCATTTGAATAAAAACGTATCTGACAGAATCACAGATAATAGAAAACAGACTGCATATCAAAATACAATACAGAAACAATATTTTTGCAGGTGTGAAAACTCCCCTGCATCCCCTACACTCCATTAATTATGTATATTAACTCCACAGTTGCACATCTGTGGAGAAAAGAAAAGAAAACACCATATACCATAAATAAATGTTGGTGCACAACATAACTTGCACAAATTTGGGAGATGTGATGGAGGGGAGCATTGCCAATCCATGCATAATCTTTTAGACTCACTTTCCAAGCAGAAATGGTAGCACTTCATACTTTCTATACAACTCTACCCTTTTCTATAATTTGCGCTTCAGTCAAATGAATTTCAGTCAAATGTGTTTTTAGTCTACTGGGTTTTCAGTCAAATTCATTCAACCATGTGACTTTCTTTCAAGTGTAGTTGGGTCAATCGATAATAAACCATTGTCCACCAGTTGGGAGAATGAACCAGAATATTGTAGTCTGAAATGTAATCCTGACATTCTGGGTTTCCTTTACTATTGTTTGGATTTTGCTGTAGTTATGTTTTGAGGGGTACATTTTTAGAGACCAGGAGTAGAAGTAGAATGAAAGCAGGGGTGTAGCAAGGAAATTTCATTTTTTAATGCTACCCCCCATTGGATACCTATGACTTAAAAATGGACACATCTCTTAAACATTTTGCCACCCAAGCACTTAATAAATGTAAGTAACATTTCAGCAGTTCCCCCTTTAAACAATTAAAGATATTTCCCGGGATTCATGAAGCTCAGACGCAAGGACGGTTTTAGCCTTGTGCCGAGTGTCCTCCTCAGAGATGGTGCAGCAGCACCATATGACTATTTATGAGGGCATACTGCCGCACCCTCAACGTGCACAGAAAACATGTGCAAGTGCAGGGGGTGTGTTTAAGTGCTTTATGGAGGCTTAAACATGCCGACACAGTTGCAGAACCTACATTGCTTACTATTAGAGCCTGCCTCTAATAGTAAGCAATATGTCAGTGTCCGTGGACAAGAGTGTCCACGAACACTGAAATAAAATCAAAGGTGTAAACACACAAGCACATAGTTGAATGTTGAGCCCCTGCCCTAAAACTATTACATTTAAATTCCCCCTGTCCCTATGTTACTGTTGTATCTCTTAGTTATTGAAAGTGTAAGCAAAGCGCAGTGTGTTGGCGCGTTGCTGCCTTTTGCTTAGCGTAGCTTACACATCAAAATCATAAAAATAGAAAAACACATGCAAAATCTACATTAACGTCAATAGTGTAGTGGTCAGAGCATTCGCATCACAAGCAGCCATTCCTGGTTTGAGTCCTACTGCAGCACATATAATTTTCCATGTGGAATGTGTATATGAACATATTTTAACATCCTTTTGCTGTATAACCTACATAATAACATGTAAATGTGAACTGGAGTACTGCATTAAACGTTTACTTAATTTAATTAATGAAAGTGTTAGTGTCATAATGAATAAAGCACTAGTAAGCAGGTTTAAGCATAAATAAGCAGTAGTAAGTATATATAAGCACCAGTAAGCATGCTTAAGTGCGTTTGCATGGGGGTATGCATTGCCTACACAGACTAAGCAAAGTAGAAGCTGAGTGTAAGAAACCGTAACCAGAGTTTAGCATTGCTTAGCTCCAATGCAAACCCACGCACACCCACTAACAACTGCTTTAAAGTGCCTTAATCCCTCTGTACCCAATGTCCCATCTTCTGCCCAGCAACAAAATCAACAGCCTCTGCAAGGCAAGAACTCAGGACCCTATACATCACAGTCACAGTAGTTAACCACTAAGCCATCATAGCAATACATCGAAAGGAGGTATCAGCAAACTAACCCTCACCACAGGAAAATCAAATCAAATATGTGAACTGAATGTATGTACAGTTTGATGTTCTATAACCCGCCACAGACCATAAATATGTGAATTGGAGTACTGCAGTAAACACAGAGTTGAGGTGTTATTGTAATAAAGTTTTGAAGTCCCCAGGACCCCATACAGTGTATGTACACATGAATCACGGATACCAGACACATATATAACATGTAATAAATAATAAATCGGTGCCAAAAGTGAAATATAATCAATAAGCAGTGCTAACGCATCACAGCCCAACTTAGTAAGTGTAAGAAATGTGTAGGGAAGCCTATACAATCTGCCCACTGTTATACACTTTAAGCAGTGTCCACCTGAAGTAAGCAGGTGTGCCTATAGCTTAGCCTTTTCGAAACCGGCCAATTACGGAAAATTGCGGGAATCCGGACCTACTTAAACTGAAGAGGCAGGAATACAGCTCATAACTGGTTGTAGCATCCTCCTGCAGCCAGAATGGCTGGAGTGGGAGAAGGCACTCATTTTAGAGCGCAGTGCTGGGGCATCCAGGAGTCCAGATTCATGGTATGGCTCCAGGTAAAGCACCATGACAGGAGACTACTGCAGGGTCAGTACCAGGGCTCGCAGTAGAAAACAGAGGCCTGGGACAGTCTTGCCCGTGACCTCACTAGTGCCACAGGTATCCCCCGGACCGGTGAGCAGGTCAGGCACCACCATGCAGACCTGAAGTGGTGGAGGGGGGATGTCCTGGAACAGTGGATCCAGGAAGCAAGGCAGATGCAGAATGCACCAGAACTGAGTAAGTACTCCTTCCACTAAGTAGTTCATAATTACCTAGCTTGTGTATACTATGGATAGGTATGACTAAATATCACTGTATTTCTCTGACAGCTGCAGATGAGCGTGCTGCAAATCAGCAAGCCTATGATGCTAGGCTGCAAAGGATGCATCGCGAGGCAGGTTAGTAAATAGCCTGCATGTACTGTCATAACAAATAAATGTAAGAGCCTCAGAAAGTGTTGTACCAGTATACAGAATTGTGTAATATGCTGCGAATAAAGGTATAACCTCTGCATTGCTTCTGTTTACTCTGCAGTCATATGTTGTACTGTTGCAGTTATTAAATAATACCGTTGTAGTAAGCAGTGTTACCCACACTGTGGTATACAGATAGAATGTGTATGAAGTTCTGTACAACAATGTTGGAAGTGCAAACAGGTCAGTCATATTAGACAAAAAACATTGCAAAGCTTCACAACAATTGCCAGATAGCATTGTGTACAGTGATCATAACTGTAATGCTTTTGTCACACATAGCAGGGCTCTGAATCCCAGCAGCGCTAGTAAGTTGTATGCAAAATCATTCCACACAACTGTATAGAGTTTGTTAGAATGTTCAGAGAGAAAGCTGTATGCATATTAACACTTAACAACTGTACAGACTTTGCTAGAATGTTCAAATAGAGAGTAGTATGCATATTCATACCCCTCGACTGTTCCAGTCTGCCCAGTATGTCCAGATAAATGGCCCACATCACCTGCCTTTTGCCCTGCTCCCCTGACAAATTAGTGTGATGATCCAAGAAATGAAGGCAGCTGTTAATGACATATAACTGATAGCCAGACGTACATAGAGAATGTACATGCAAACAAACCTGTCATCGCAGAATCTCACCCAAAGTGTATGAGAGCAATCTCAAAACATGTTGCATTAACACCTGCATCTTGTCAAGCCTGTATGTAAGACACAGGTCCCATACATACTAATCTACAAACATACCATTGTACAATATAAGGCCATTGGGTAGTGTAATAATACATGTAAGGTACAGACCACTGCAGTGACTACAAATGTTGTGAAAACTACAAGGATTTATTAGTTGTTAATTGAAATCTCTCTCTCTCTCTCACCCCTACCATATGTGCAAGAATAACCGATTTGCACAACTCATTTGGTATGTCTACACTCCTAACCTTTGTTGGGACATATGTCCTATTGGTTTATAAATATTCACATCTGTTTCTGTGCATGTGCCATGTTAAAATACTCCCATATTGGTGGCCTGTTGTCATCAATGAAACCTGCATGTTGTTGTAATGGCTACTGTTTTCCCATATATGCATATGTTCTGCCTGCTCTGCAACTATTTTATATCTGGTGCCCTGGGTAATGAAAATACCTATGCATGCTGTTATAACTAATCCTGAATGCTATTTACAATTACTAACCCATATCTGCCTTAAACATGCAACAACATAGCTCGTATGGGAAGGCCGGTCCCAGCGGACCCACCTGTCCCACCTCAGCTGGCCATGGCACCAGGCACCAGCACATCTGGTGCCCAGCCTGAGACCTCCTCGATCATTGGCCCTGCACCACCTTCGAGTGGAACTGCCGCAGGGGATGGGGATCACCCCCCCTGGTAGCGGGAGTGGACAGGAACCTATCACCAGTGGTACAGTCCGGGCCATGGTGCGCAGGGAGCTCGACAGGGAGATTCGAGACCGCCTACGCCAGCTTGAGGGCCGAGTGGCACAACTAGAGGGTGAGCCTGCCCCTCCTACACAGCCCCCAGCACAGCCACCTTCTGGGCTGTGAAGGTTCAGGGGGCTGTGAAGGTGCAGCGGTGACTGTCCATAGGTGGGGATCTCAGTTGCACTGTATCCATTTGTGGGCTCATGGGCTTGCGACTTCCAAACACCCCTCCCCATCCAAGGTGCCCCCCCACATGTGTCATATACCACCCCTGTATGCATGCTGTATGTCTTGTCTGTCATCCTACCCAACCAATCCTCCCTGATCATACCTACTCTCCTTCCCCAACATCCCACTCTCACCTAAAAAAAAAGAAGAAAAGGACAATCTGTTCCCGTAAAAAAAGCACGCCCCATACTTGGCTGTCTGTTTTGCACATGTGTCCAATGGACACATGTAAATGTTTCTAATTGGCATCACAACATACTATTGTTGTCCTCACCCCTCTCTCAGGGGTGAGTGTCCAAATGTACCTCCAAATTCATTGCATATGCACAGCCGTTGCTGTAGAAAAAATGGGCAGCTATGGACCTTCCCTGCATCCTTCCTGCACATCCCTAGCTACCTTGCCTACTGTCTTTCCCTCTTTGTGCCCCTTTTTCACCACTTTCCTATCACCCCTTTCTTCTTTCCTTTTAAAGAAATTAGCATGGGGGTAAGTGGGAGTAAGCACTTGTAAGCAGCAGTGAGCGGATTTTAGCCTGTTTGCATTTGGGTAAGCACTGCCTATACAGGTTAAGCAATCAAGAAGGTAACTGAGTGTAAGGAACTCTAACCAAAAGTTGCCCTACTTACCGTCATGTAAACCCGTGCACACCCACTTTCAACTGCTTAAACGTGCCTTACCCACTCTGTATCCAATGGCCCTTGTCCTGCCCAGCAACAAAATAAACTGCCCCTGCAAGGGTCAAACACAGGACTCTACACACCACAGCCAATGTGAGTTACCACTAAGCCATGGCAGACATGAACAAATATGATGTTACCTCAAATATAGCATCCCGTACAGTCATACCACAGTACAGGAAATGCATTTACTTATCTACATGCATGTGTGTGTATGTAGATACAAATGTACAGATATATATTATATACATATATATATATATATATATATATATATATATATATATATATATATATATATATATATATATATATATATATATATATATATATATATATATATATATATATATATATATATATATATATATATATATATATATAATATATGTATATATATATATATATATATATATATATATATATATATATATATATATATGTAAGTAAGAACAAATGGTTCAACAAAATAAACATGTAAAACATTATCAAAAGGAAAACACTGGTAACCGCTATATCCCTGTAGTGCTTTTGTCTTTATATCAAGACTTATCATTAATAAAAGCAGCCATTATAACACTGTGCCATGGGTGGTAGGACAAGAGCAGTTGCATCAAAATACCTACCCTGGGTTGTCAGTACCATAGAACAGGGAAATGAGGATGGGCAGAGGGCAGACGAAAACACTGCTTCTTGAAATACTGGTGGATTACCACCAGTAGGATCAACAGTGTTGACCCGCTAAGTCTAATCTTGAAACAAAGACATGTTTGTTCCAGGTGAGACAACCCAAAAATTGGGACTAGTGTCTTAGTGATAACTCATTTCACCAATGTTTTTGGACTAAAAGCTTGGGATGTCTGAGGATGCTTGGAGTGAGTCAACCTATGGATGGGTCCAGAGGAGTAGGGAGTGGCCAATGTGTAGTGGTGTGGTTACACCATGTTTCCAACTGGAGACTGGATGACTGCTGTGTCAGTAAAGTGCAGGGGTGGGTGTTTGAGGGGCTTTGAACCATGGGTAATTAATTATGCATCGAGGCTTACCTGGGTTGGATATACGTTTAACTCTTAGGTGTAAGCTATACAAGCAGTAGTAAACATGTTTAAGTGTGTTTGCACGGGAGCAAGTATTGCCTACACAGATTAAGCAAAGTAGACACTAACTGAGTATAAGGAAGTGTAACCAGGGGTTAGCAGTGCTTACCGTCACGCAAACCCACGCACACCCACTCACAACTGCTTAAAAGTGCCTTAATCACTTCGCATCCAATGGTCTTTGTTCTGCCTAGCAACAAAATAAATAGCCTCTGCTAGGCTCAAACCCAATACCCTGCACTCTATAGACAAAATGACTTACCACTAAGCCATGACAGATACCAAGATAGTTTATGTTTTCAGAAACATATCATCCAGTCCAGTCATGCAACAGTACAGAGAATGTATACCAGCATCTAGGTGTATGTGTGTGTAAATATATTAATATCTAAACAGATACAACATATCTAGCTATGTAGATATATATATATATATATATATATATATATATATATATATATAGTAATTTCTAAAGCTATATGCATATATATCAATATATATGCACATATATACATGCATATACCTAAATTGGCACATATATGTGTCTACACCTATATATCTATGTATACACAGCATGTTACATATGTGTACGCAGATATGTATCTATGTAGGTATATATGGATATAGTCATATATATGTTAGCAGATATATATATATATATATATATATATATATATATATATATATATATCTATATGTATATATATATATATATATATATATATATATGTATATCTAAATAGGTATATATGGCCATACATCTGTACATAGCAATGGCAGATTAATAAATACACATATGTCCACATTCACCATTATTGGGGTTGAGAGGCCCCACACACTATACATCTTGTATGGATAGGCATCCCCCCACAGCCAAACATGTGCGCCCTGCAATACACTACCAAGTACAGTCTGTCTCCCATAGGACATGTACTATGTGGATGCCATCAACATCCCCAGGATACAGATACACAGACATAGGTATGCAGATACATATATATATATATATATATATATATATATATATATATATATATATATATATAAAACATACACATGCAGCCATGTGTACAGGAAGATACATATGTAGAAGGTGCACACAATATTGAATGGCCACTATGCCTACTGTTAACACCTGAACAACTGGACACTGTATGGGGCACCCATACAATTGTCAGTCATTTCCTGCAACATATACCCATAGAAAGACCATAGGAAAGACACCACACACAGGTTTGCAGACATGGGAATCCTTTAATTGTGTACTATAACAGTTCTATATGCCATGTCATATAGCTGCTCAGATACTGACAACCATATAAGCAGAGTACTGCAACTACTACAGTAGTCTGGAAAGGTTTATGACTGTTGCTGTCCAGGCCAATCCCTTCAAATTGTACAATAGTGAAGACAGACTGGCCCACAGGATACCAAACAATCAACAGTATGTACTGCAGGTGTGTAGTTTAGCAGCCTCTATCTACAGTCTGTACAAACTCACTAGGAGGGAGGTAAAGACGTTTTGTGGTCTAATGGGTTGCAACTGGTACTTAAAAAGTTCATTACAAGCACTCCAACAAACAGGACAGTCTGTATGGCAAGGGGCAGTAGGCTTGCAGTACCCCGATTCATGTAAGTAATATCACTATAGGTGAAGTATACCATACTGTACATCAAGTTACCTTCTTGCAGCCCAACCCTGCTACCCCCACATTTAGCAACAGCCTAGGTCATTTATGGTGCTCCCCACCTACACACAATAATACAGGCCCATATACCACTGTTACATACACTGGTCTTTGGAGTGCATACGGGCACACATGTATTGTGTAGGTGATGCCAACATATATACGACCCCAGCCCCACTGTATGTGTGGGGGTTACAACAGCAGTGGACTAATGGCAGCAATGGCATTGTGATATACTCACAGCCCACTACAGAACAACCCCCAACAGCATGACATATGTGCAAAGCTTGGTATGTAGATGGAGGACAGAGGCTGGAACACAGGCACATATGTGGAACACTGTTGTGATACACTAAGCAAGGTGCTGGTGTTACAGAATAGTCTGCAACATACCCTTAGTCAGGGAATTGAGTTTAGACACAGAAATGGATGTAGCCATGTACTGATAGTATTCAACGCACACACTGCCAATGTAATATCTGACACAGGACCTTTGTGGTGGATGGACAACACATGATAGGCATACCTCTGTCCATCAAGAGGATAGGCCCACAGTAGTGAGCTGTGCAGACAGACTGCATTCCAAAGTACACTAGTATGTACACACACACACCCTGTAACACCAGTACTATGCAAAGCATAATACAAATCTACTCACAGTCTGTGTGTAGTTCCTGCTCCTACAAATATGTGGTCACTCTGAGTGTGCAGGTTCTCCTGTAAGAGGCATTGCTACCTGCTGTCTGTAACACTGATGCCCATCAACAGGAAGGATGTCCATCACACAGGATATGTAAAGGGACCACACCCACATGCTGTAGGGATTTATAGTGAGTGGTTGCCATGACAGTGTTAATTGGAAGTAGTACACATGTGTAAACATATATATATATATATATATATATATATATATATATATATATATATATATATAGTATATATTTGCCACCATAGGTTTTGGATTCACACATTCCTGTGTGGCCTGACACATAATGAATGCTGGTACAGGGGTGCCATGGATGCATACTACCCATTAGATATTAACATACATCTGTACAGCATCCCACTGCTCTGTCTGACATGCATGACCTTTAAGGGAGGCCCAGCAGCAGTACATCTGGCATGTATTTGCACTTGACATCTCAATGGGTAAGTACACTACGCTGCTAGGCATGTCACAATGTACTGTGCAAGCTACATGCAGACTGGCTCAACACTGGCCTACATCTCCTATGGGGGAATGTACATGTACCTGCATATATAGCAGGCTCAACAGCCATGTCACAGCACAGGGTAAGATAGACCTGCATGAAAGTGCATAACCACAACCAATGTGAACACAGCCACACATGATAAACTAGCATAACATTACAGTATATTGACTATCTGTTTGGCACCATCCTCATATGTGCCACTCAAAGAATGCCCTACATATACTGGGCTGCTACACAGTTTGGTCTGATGGCTGTCTGTGGTATGGGACATGTGTGTGTATGGTCATACAAACATGTATGGTAAAATGTTACCATACAGTGGGGTAGCATGTAACATCACATAGAAGGGGAGCTAGAACAATAACATCCACCACAGTCTATACACAGGCTAAAGTACATATTAGCAATATAAACACTGCCGACATTCATCATCGCTACACAGACCTCAGTACTGTACAAACATCCACAGATTGTCCAGGTTATGTCATGTAATATGACCCCTACTGTACATGACATGTGTAGCAGTCTGATATATTACTGCCTTGTCATCAGAGATGATGACACTATTTATGGTATAAAGCACATATGCACCACTTCATACACATCATCTGTACAACGGTTGACAGAGGTGTGTCTGACAGCACATGCACAGGGCCAGTATAGACATGTTGCTGTGATAACCTCATTCATTTACCATTGTAACGGTGTTTGTTGCAACATATATCCTATGAGGGATATGAAGTCAGTAACTGTCATGGCCTTCACCTTCTACAGACTGCAATCCTCACACTACCTTCTGCATTCCACAGATAGATTCACCGTGGCTAACACATGAAACCAAAGGCACAACACTGCCCAGTCTGCAGATGACCCTGCAGATAGGGATTCCTCATATACATGGAAATGACATGGCAGGTATTGTGACATGTACAACAGGCGTATCCAGGCAAACACTGTTAAACCAACATTAATCCAAATGCAGTATAGCAGCACTTACAGGCTGTAGTCAGGTCAGGCACATCCCTCTCCTGTTTGTTGGCCTTTTTCCACAGTGTATGTTGTTAGAGGTAAATCCCCAATCCATCTGAGATGCTGTTTGCCAAACAACCAATCTAGTTCCTGCTCACAATGAGTGAAATGGGCCAACACCACCATGATGTTCCTAAGTATTGGAGTTTGTTTCCAAGCAATTGGCTATGGGAATGTTACCACAGCTGTTCCACATGCAATCAGCTAGGGGAAGGCTGCAATTCATGCAGAGGCCATCAGCATCATGAGCATCACTTGAAATACACATGCTGCTGCCTAAGCATAGCAGGTTTGGGTCTCCACATCCACCAGAGAGAGAGTGGGGGAAGCAGACAGAGGCAAATACATGTCAGGGAGGTGTGGGTGAGTAAAACAGAAGCATGATTGTGTCACACACCTACCAGCAAAGGGTATCAACCCCCCAACAACTATGTAATGCTATCACAGTGCAATGCAGTTATTGGATGCGCCACATAGGTGACCTGCTGTGGTGCACTCAGAACATATTTGTGATGGTAAGCGACATCTGCAACAGGGATATGGTAGATATATGGTACGTGACGTACACGTTCCTGTCTGCATGAACAAGTGCCAGCATCAACACAGGCACACTCACACAGGGATGCACACAAATTGACACACTTGGCAGGGTTAGGAGTGCAACTCATCACTAGTGGGATTGCCACAACACATTAATGTGCAGGTATCACATGCACCCCATGGGCCATATGGAGGTCGTATGGGCAAGGAGTATGGGGAGGTGACAGACATCAGACAGCATACTTCGGTATGCCCTGGGGGTTGTAGTGAGTGTGGATGTGGACATATGCACCATACAACACACACATGAACACACAGGGTGCCAGTTCTGACATGCATGGGTGCATGTCTGCATGGGTGTGTGGTGGCCATCTGTGCCAGCAGGCTATACAAGGGTAGGTGATGGGTATATCTTGGCATCATGCCACATGACAATTGTCTGCATTGTGGGCCAGGCTTGTAGTTTCTGCATTTGCCCACACAGGTGGGTATTGCATCCCCCATCCAGTCACCTGGGTGACAATTGTGTGTGGCCAATGCTGTGCATTACTTGCCAAGTATGTGTTCCTTAGTCTGTGACATAGATGGTGTCTGGGATGTGCACACCTCCCACATGCATATACAGTGACATGTGGAACTGTACCTGGTGTGTCTGGCCCATGTTGTGAACATAGATTATCATCAGATGTGCCAGTCTTAGCCACCTGTGGCAGGAACTGGTAATGGGCATCAGGTTTACCCTGCACCTACATTGATAGCATGCTAACAGCATTCCCTGATGCCAGTGTCATCTGTCCATACACGGCATGGTGTCATACATGGTATGTCCATTGTGAGTCACATGTGAAGGCACCAAAGGTGTTGCAGGTGTCCATTGGGGAACAAGGTGGAGGTGCACTGTCTGCATGTATGTGCATATTGGACAGATGGACAGGGTGACATGGTCTCTGTAGCCCACTGCTATCAATGCATAGTTCCTTTAAGTGGCCAATAGACAGGGTACTACCCACATATTGACTGTCGCCTAGGCATGTGTGTGCATATGACACATGGGTTGAGTGTGTACTCTGGGTAATAATGGGGTTGCTAACTGTGATTGGCTGGCCTTGATGCCACATGTATGGGTATGCCTTTGCACCCCAGCCTCTTAACTAATTTACATCTGTTATCTCTATATGGTTGACATTAGGGCCACCATAAAAGTGATAAGCAAAACCCCCTCCACATTGCCCACAGGTGTCACACACTCACATGCACCTCTACACAGTATATGAGTTACAAACACACACACACACACACACACACACACACACACACACACACACACACACACACACACACACACACACAAATCATGCCTGGGAGTAGAACCCTCTACTTAACTAGTATATTACACTACAAAACTATGCAGTTATAGTATGCTCCATGGACATTACTGACATACTTCTTCCCCAAAGGTGTATTTCACGACGAATGACATCAGCAGGACTACCAAAGAAAGGTGTTTTATCTGTACTACAGGTGACTAGCCTACAATGCATTGCTCCCTACACAGACATTGAAACACACACAAAACATCTAGAACTCCCATGGGTGGAGATGGAACCCTACCATGGTTCTAAATCACACTACAGCAGTACGCAATTACAGGACGTGCTACAGATATTACTGAACTACAACCTTCCCAGAGGTTTATTTCTAGGGGGGTGACATCAGCAGCCTTGCAAAAGCTGAGTATGTGATTTGTAAGGAAAGTGAGCAGTCTAAAAAGCATTGGTGTCTACTCAGTCAGACAAACACACACACAAGCACACAGTTGCCAGGTCTAGGGTTAGAACACCAACCTAACTACTTTATCACACTATAACAATTCACAGTTACAGGACACGCTACGGAGATTACTGGGCTATAATTTTCCCAGAGGTGTATTTCTGGTTGGGTGACATCAGCAGCCTTGCCAAAGTTGGATATGTGAATTGTCTGGAGTGTGAGTAGCCTAAAAAGCATTTCTTTACTTGGTCAGACACACACCCACACACACACACACACACACACACACACACACACACACACACACACACACACACACACACACACACACACACAATTTCCAAGTCTGTGGTTAGAACACCTACCTAACTACATTATCACACTACAGGGGGTACACAATTACAGGACATGCTATGGGCTATGATTTTCCCAGAGGTGTATTTCTAGGTGAGTGACATCAGCAGCCTTGCCAAAGTTGGGTATGTGAATTGTCCGGAGTGTGAGTAGCCTAAAAAGCATTTCCCTACTCAGTCAGACTCAGACAAACACACACGCACATTCATACAGTTTTCAAGTCTGGGATTAGAACACCTACCTAATTACTTTATCACACTACAGGAGTATGCAGTTACAGGACGCGCTATGGAGATTACTGGGCTATGTCTTCCCCAGAGGTGTATTTCTAGGTGAGTGACATCAGCAGCCTTGCCAAAGTTGAGTATGTGATTTGTATGGAGTGTGAGCAGCCTAAAAAGCATTGCTCTCTCCTCAGTCAGACACACACACACACACACACACACACACACACACGCACACACGCACACACACACACACACACACACACACACACACACACACACACACACACACACACACACACAAACACACGCAGATTCACACACAAACACACACAGTTTCCAAGTCTGGAGTTAGAACACCCACCTAACTACTTTATCACAATATTGGAGTACACAGTTACAGGACACGCTACAGGGTTTACTAGGCTATGATTTTCCCAGAGGTGTATTTCTAGGTGAGTGACATCAGCAGAGTGTCAATGTTGAGTATATGAATTGCATGGAGTGTGAGTAGCCAACTAAGTATTTGTCTCTACAAAGTCAGTGACAGATGAACAGTCACACAAACACACTCACACATTTGGCAAGACTGGGGTTAGCACTACTACCTAACTAGTCTATCACTACAGACTTACGCAATTAAGAGACACGCTATGGAGATTACTGATTTAACTCCCAGAGGTATATTTCACATTAGATTACCTCAGCAGGCATGTCATAATACTGCTACGGGGAGGGCTGTATGTGCATGGCCCATATCCCATTCATGTAGGGGTTGATATGCTACATGCAGGCACAAACAAGGTCATATGTCACAGGTACGTGTATACAGCTACTAGATGACCCCTTCCTTGTACAGTCGTGCTGCACAGCTGACAGGTGTACCACAATAGTCTGTCATGCTGACAGATACTGGTGGCTAGTATCTGCAGTGAGTCACATCTGCACCTCATGTGTTTGGGGCCCTTTGGCTGTGTGCTGGGTGGGACAGGCCCAGATGGCTCCGTGTCATGGTCACCCTCTTCCACACATCTATGTCTGTCTACCTTTGGCTTATTATAGTGTTTTGTCCTTATATATATCTCTGTATTCCTATCCAGTGTGTGCAAGGCAGGAGCGGGTGCATACTGACATGTGCCTGCACTAAGAACTGCGACTGCCAGATTTGTCAGGTCCATTGGTGTTTGCAGACATGGCTTTCATGTGTTTAAGTGTGTGAGCATGCCCAGTATGACCTTTCAGTATGTTGTTGACTGACATTGCCTTCATTCCTCTAAGTGTGTGAGCATGCCTAGTATGGCCATCTGTATTGAATGTGTGGATCAAGTCCAGGTAGTTTGTACTGCAGTGCTGACCTTTATGTTGTACACCGACAGGTAGCATGCTGTGTCTACAGGGTATCCATTGGTCATTTGGCATTGACTGTTCCTACATTTCTGCATAGCCGGGGGGGGGGGCACCTGACTGATTCTACAGTTCTACACAGGAGTGGGGGGGCACACCTGACTGTTACTATAAGTGTACTTAGAATTGGGGGGCACACCTTACAGTTGTACACATTTGCTACGACTGTACTGGTATGTCGGGTACTCCATTTCAGTCTGTAGTCATACCTATCATGCTGGCTAGAGGCATACCGGTTTACTACAGATTCTACCTTTAATTACCTACATATTGGTTTCTGACTTCCCAGCCTTCACATCTTACATCCAAATTCCTGGCCTGCTGTAGTCCGTCTGTGTAGGCCTGGGGGTGGGGTTACACATAGGACTCATTCAGAGGCCATTGTACAGCATTTCTTTATGTTTGTCTACACCTATCCTGCTGGCTCTGACTGTTGTTGGGTATGTGACCCCCCCAACTGGCATGTGTGAGTCACTTACCTTGTAGGTGTCCCAGTATTGAGGGTGGTGCTTCAGGGCTGCCTATGCTGGATGCACATAGTACACTCCCTATACATGGCTAAGCACAGGTAGTGTCATGTTTGGCATCCTTTTTACTGTATCTGCGAGCTGGAGAGAGGTGTCATTCCCTGGGTCCCTGTCAGTGCATGTGCTATGCATTGCCTCTTTGCCAAGGCCAGGGCATACTGGGCATGCCTCTTTCTGCCTACTGGGGCAGGCCCAGTTTGTTCCTCTTCTGAGTCACTCTGCGCCAGTGCAGACCTTGGAAATCGTGGGGAGCTGTGTGGCCCTGCCCCATGCTGTTCATGCTGCAGCTGTTTCCACAGGATCATACTGTGTAGCATGGCACATACTATAAAGATGTGGGCACACGTGGCTGGAGAGTACTACAAGGCTGCACCAGATATGTCCAAGCAACGGAACCGTGATTATAAGCATCCCAAACACACGCTCTATGATGGTTCTGGTTTGTGCGTGTGCCTCATTATGGCATTCTTGCATGGGTGTGTGTGCATTTCTGATGGGTGTCATCATCCACGGTTCCAGTGCATAGCCAGCATCTCCCACCAGGTGGCCATATGGGATGTCCCCCCTAGCAAATACCTGATACAGCTGTGAGGCATGCCAGATGTGGGAGTTGTGATAGCTTCCAGGGCTGCCAGCACACTCATCCATGATAATGCCCTGGGCAATGCACAAGACCTGGCAGTTGATGGAGGGGTATCCCTTGCAGTTTGTGTAGTGCCTACTCTGCTCACCGGGTGGTGACTTGATGTGTATGTGCATGCAGTCTATTGCACCCAGTACCTCAGGGTGTTCTGCCACATGGTGGAAGAGACGCATATTGCTGGCCAACTCCTCCTGTGTTCAGGGGAAGTATATGTGTTTATTGACATGTGGTAACATGGCATCCAGGAACTGGTGGAGTACCGTGGATGCTGAAGCCTGTGAGATCCCCATGATATCCCCAGTTGGCCTTTGAAAGGTACCTGTGGCTAGTATTCTCAAGCTTACACATACCTTCGTATCCACTGGGATGGGTTCCCCTCTGTTTGTTCTGGTTCTGAGGTGTGGTCGGCACAGCTCTACAAGTTTCTGTAGGGTGTCGCTGTCTACCCTGTAATACTCTACTATCTCCAGATCATGTAGCCCCTGGTAGGTTACCTTGGGTCTGAACAATCTCCTCCTCCTCTGGTGCCTGAGGTGGTCATGTGAATCATCCTCCACACCACCTTCAGTCTCCAACACATGCTGGTGGATCAAAGCTATGGCAGCCCCTAATATGTACATATTAAAACTTCCTCATATGTATACACCAGTGGTGCAGAGTGTGTGGGAATACACAAGTGTGTGTGAGGTTCTTTCACACTTTATACTATTGTGCTATAGGTGTTGCTGATGTCATTGGCTGTGTATGAGCAATTCCAGCTGCAAGGTATCTTACTTATGGGTTTTACAGTGAGTACTGCAAGTGTGGGGCCTGTAGTGTGGTGTTATGCTTGCCTGTCTTGATTATTCTGTTGCCCTTTAATTCCCTTTTAAATCTGGATCCCCTCCCATTGTCAGGCTTGCATCCACCTGCCAGCTTTCTTGTTTTGTACTTTCCCTACCCAGTCATGTGTTGCAAAATGTGTTATGTAGCTGATATAATGCAATTCTGCTTTGTTCTGTTGTGACACTTTACTGTTTTCTTTACAGTACAGCCCCTCCCCTTTCCTGTTCTGCAGGTAGCTGCTAGCAGCCTTGTTAGCTGTTGTCAATGGCTCACTGTAGGTTCCTAGGTGTTAATTACTCATTTGTACTCCAATTTCCCTGCTGCAGCATTTCCTTATTTTTTTCCTGTATGCTTCCTGTTTCATCTCTGGTGCACGCCTTGCAAACCCGTTTACTGGGTTTAAGCCCATTTTAATCTTATTCACATGCATACTTGGTTACCTTGTGTGCTCTCAGCTAAGCAAAGCTAAAGCCAGTTCAACACACCCCTTTCCTTCAACTTTGCTTAGCTATGAGCAAACCAGGTTAGCAATGCTCCAAAGTGCTTACAGCAAAAGTGACACACCCCTCACTTGATGAGAATTTTATCTCATGGTCACATCTCAGTGCTATAACACTATGCTGTGAGGTGCATCCTTACACCAGGGGGAATCTGTGTTTCAGTATTGCTCCTCTCATTTGCATAGGATTGCCTACTAATTCCTAGAAATAGGTCATAACACTGACGCAGCCCCTTAGCAACCCTTCCACCATGGTGTAGTTTAACATGCCTGCCATTGACTATTATGGGGAAAACATGAATTGTGTTAGAATGCACCTTTATTATTTTTTTTTCTATTTTTCTTACGATCCTGTTTGCTCACCACTGTCCTGTGTTTAAACTTTGCGGTAGTGAGAAGAAAAAAAAAACATTTTGTTTATTTTTACATTTTGTACATGTTTTTTATGCCAGTGGCTATATATTTAGCCATTGGCATATATTAACATTATAATGCATGAGTTTGACTGGCTGACATGGCTCCGATTTTATGTTTGCAGTAATGTAAACCGTTTTTTACGGTTTACATTTCTGCATGCTTACGCTACATCTGCACCACTTCCTGGATTGCTAAATGCCTTCATTTGCATTCTACACTGCTGCAAATGGGGTGATTAGCATACAGGAGCCAGGAGCTGTGCTGGTGTAGCGTACACAGCTAGTGCACATGAAAACAGCTCGTACCTAGATCGCTCGCCGGCCATGTTTGGTGTTGGAACACCAATGCTACTCCTGTGCCTGGTGAAAGCTTTGTTAATTCTGGGGATTGTTTTTAGATTAACAATATTGAATCTGTGGTTAAAGGCAGTCATTTAGACAGTTGTACTTAGTGTATATATATATATATATATATATATATATATATATATATATATATATATATATATATATATATATATATATATATATATATATATATATGTACTAAAATATATATATATAAATATATATATATATGTATGTATGTATATATATATATATATATACATATATGTGTGTGTGCTAATATATATATATATATATATATATATTATTTATATGTGTGTGTGCTAATATATATATATATATATATATATATATATGGATATATAAATATATATATATATATATGTTATATAATATAAACTAATATAAACTGTATTCTTCATAGGCTTGAAATGTGAGACTGAAACTTGTATGTTAATACAATATATTTGTGCATATACTGTAACTCGCTTGTCTTTATCAGTTTGTAAGTTTGGAGCTTTTCTCCCCGGGCTTCCACTGAAAATGGACATGTATCCAGTCAGACTATCCCGGTCAGCAAATGCAAAATAAATAAATAAATAAATAGTAGAGTAGAAAGAACATGCCTGACTACACCTTTGAATGAAACAGGTGTTTTTTATGAAGACACAGGGATGGTAAGCAGTTGCTTGTACAAAAAGCAGAGGTTAAAATATGTCTTTAAAAAGGTGGGGCAGCAGTAGAAATGTGGGAGGGGATAAGAGACCATAATGGTTAGGCTTGCTGGGGTGGCTGGGGGATAGGGGGTGGAAAGAAGGCAAGGTATATTTTGAAGAGAGCAGTGCATGAAGCAGAAGGTAAGAATACCTCTCAGCTGTCCCTGATTTATAGGGTATTCTTGATTATGACTCAAATTTTAGCTCTGTCTCTCTCAATCCTGTCTAAAACACATGACTTTTGGAGAAAAGATGGTGAATTACACTTAATAAATAATGACACTAATTACAGTTTAGACTTCCTTTACTTCAGAAAATATATATTAATTATCACATTCTCTTATTTTATCAATTTCTCAGGTTAATAGTACCAACATTTTAAATGTATCCCTGTTTGTCCATTATGATTTTTGGATTTGTCACTGGTTCTGTTGAGATTTGTCCCTGGTTGGCTGAGAGTTATAAGTGAAATCAACTTTAGTAAAAATAATAATATACTACAAAGCACCCTCTAAAATTGAGCTTATTTGTCTAACGGAGCAGATGAAATAGCTGTCGATAAATATTAAATGCAAATACTGCAGCATAAGAAAGAGGCAGTCAGTAGCTCTTCCTTTACTTATCAGGAATACTGGGCCATGCAGGAGAAATGACTGCAGAAAAATAATAATTATGAAGCTTAGTAAAAAACTGTTCAACATTTTAAACAGCAACATTGAGGAATCCTATTGTATATGTGTTCAGAACTTGTATAATAAATTCTGCTATTTTTATGCAGCATTTGCATATCTTGGCTGGTTCCAAGAAGTACAAATCCTTTGGAGTGAGGAGGCTGAACAGCACTGCAACAGTCCTCCCTCTGTGATTAAATTCAGAATGATCCCTGGGCTATTTTTCATGCATGTGCCTGCTCTTTTGTTTCTCTCAATGTCCCAGTCCTACTGTGTCCTAACTACTCATTCAAATGAATCAAAAAAATAAACCTCTACTCGAATTACAAACAGATTATCAAAGCACGTATCTGTGCTCAAATTAGGGAAGTGCTGAATTTAAAATATGCACTACTTTCTATACCTTTTATTATGTATTATGAATATTTTATAACACTGCCGACTTACTAGACTCTTTTAGTCTCCAGTTTGTATGTAGTATAATAAAGAAATTGAGCACTGAAATAAAAAAGCAGTCATTTGCAGTGAACTCATAGTTAGTTTCTGGCAACATATGTTCATGCAGTATTCTTGAAAAGTTGCATTATCATGACTTATGTTGCGAAGTGTACTGTCCTAAAACAGCAAACAAACTACAGGACAGCATATCTCATACCATTTAGAGAAGGAAATGGCTTTAAGAGTTAGAATTTTGCTTGATATCAAATGCTGTGTATCATATTTTATATTCTGAATTTATTGTGCCTTTGCCTGTGGCTGGCTACAAGCATTACTTCTTCTATAAGCAGTTGGAAATAAAACACTGATATAAGTATACAAAGCTGATACAAGGATATATATTTTTCACTCTGTTTCAGTGATATTTAACAATCCTATGTTCTTAGGTTGTCGTTGTTAACAGAATTCTTCAATAGCTGAGTTTTTTGTGTTTTGTGAACATGTCTCTGGCTTACATTCCAAGGTTTCTTTACTTAGTTCTTGTTTTTGCACTTGGGCTCCTAACCAGTTACTTTACATTGGAAAGACTGTGGTCTAGCTCTTGTGGCAGGAGAGTATAGCCTACACTCTTCTAATATGGGAATTGCTGGTTGAAGGCTCTTTATGTCTGTTACTCTGAAAGTGTCTTAGTTCTGGTTTAAGCACCTTGGCTCCAAACCAGTTATTTTACATTGGGAGGGTTGAGGTCTGGACCCTTGTGGAGGGACAGTGTGGCCTACACCCTTCTAAGCTGAGAATTTCTGGTGAAGGATTATTGTGCCTGTTGTTCTAAGTGTATTTATTTGGTTTAAGCACTTGTGTTCTAAACCACTTACTTTACTTTAGGAGGATTTGTGGTCTATACTATTGTGGCAGGAGAGGGTAGCCTACACCCTTCTGGATAGAAACTGCTGGTTGTAGGCCTCTTGTGCCTGTTATTCTGAAGTGTCCTATTCTGAAGTGTCTTAGTTCTGGCTTAAGCATTTGTGCTCCAAAACCAGTTGTTTTACATCAGGAAGGTTTGTGGTCTAGACTCCTGTTGCAGGAAAGTGTGGCGTACACTCTTCTATGCTGGGAATTGCTAGTGAATTACTACATTACTTAAATTGCCTTCTGCTGTTGTGACTGTGATTGTATGCACTTTTAATTTCTGATACCTCTGCAGTTTATAGCAGAGGCTAGATTTAGACTTGCTGAATCTAGACTGTTTGTCATCACTTGAGCACTAAAACCAGCTCTTCACTGAGATACCAACTAACTATAAATTCCCGTTTTTGCTCTAATACTGTACTTTTAATTTGTATTTGCACTCCACTGTCTGTTTGAATTGTCTGAACTACTTTTGGTCACATTTTACTGTACTAGTTCAGCTGTAGCACTGCCCTGTTCCAAGTTTGTTATTTCTGGGTTTGTTTTGTAAAGTCTGAGCATCAACTTCAAGTCACCTTTGTTGATGAAGGCCCTACTGCACCCTTGTGGGAGGAGAGAGCTGTCTGTGTCCCATATAATCGAGGCTTATTGGACTAGAGTTCAGAGAGAGTATTCTTTTGGCTAGTTTGAGTTAAAAAGGTTATTTTCTGCCATGCATTTGCTTTGCACTTGTTTGCGTGTAGCTCTCTATTGTGCATTGCAGCTTAGTGGTGGTTACCATTGGTGGTTACAGATGCAAATGTTTTGTTTCTTAAATTTTCCCTTAGCACTTTGGTTATGGTTCTCCTGAGGTTCCTCATGGCCCTGCTCTACTGTCAGGTGAAACACTAAGCCTAGCCTCAGCGGTACCAACGCACCTCTCACCCACTAGCCATTCCTAAGTTTGACCTCTTTTCCTGAACATATAAATTTACCAATCACTATGGACAGACAATTTTCTACAGTTTCTACAGCCAGCTTGGTTGTGGGCATCCTGAGGCAGTGTAACAACTGTCTCCTGTTCACTGACAACGCTCTAATTCTAGTACACAGAAACACAATGTGTGAGAGATGCAACTATATTAAGAACCTTGAATCCATGCTGTCTCAAACATCAGTCAGTACATATGACAATGAGTGGGTTGCCAGCATGCAAACCTCACCTCCTACTCCTCCCAAGCCTACATCACACATACCTGCATATGAGGAAGCCCTCACCAGAAACATACTTAAACATCAGAGTCCTCCCAAACACAAACACAAGAACGCTACACATAATACTTCCTCTGCAAAACACATTACACATAATAACTCACACACCAGTGTCTCACCGGTCAAACCCTTAAGGCAAAACACAAAATCAAACATATTAGTCATAGGTGATTCCATCATGAGACACACTGATGTCCCTCTCACCACGCTGGATAAGGAAAGGATCATTGTCAGCTGTCTGTCAGTTGCCAGGATATGCCATAGCACACATGCACTCAAGTCTCGCAACAACAGGTACTGTTATGACTTTGTCATAGTCCAGGTTGGTGTGAACAACCTGAGATGTATCTCTCTGAACTATATGAAGAGAGACATGACTTCACTCTTGGCCTATGTGTCTCAGGCCAGTATGTCCCTAGCCTTAAGCAGCATTTTACCTTCACCAAGGATGATGCCTCAATACAAAAGAAAATGATTGACTTCAATAAAATTGGCTTAGCTTCTGTTGTCATTCTAAGGGGATGCACTATCTGTCGACCTGGGACAGACCTCGATGCCTTGCCGGTGATGGTCTTCATCTGTCACCCCTGGGATTTCAGCTACTGGCTAAGACTCTTGCCACCTCCTTAGTGCCTTTCTTAGGCAGTGTCTCAAGGACAAAATTCCTGATGTAAAATCTCCATCTAAAAACAACCTCAAGGTTATGCTGCTAAATGATAGGATTCTCAACATGAAACTGCACTCGCTGGAAGCTGTCCTCACCTTGGAAGATGCAGACATTTGTGCAGTCATAGAAACCTGGTTCAAGGCTGTGGAGATCACCCCAGCCATACTGGGTTACACCTCCTTCCACATGTTCAGACCTCAAACTGAAGGTGTGAAAACTAAAGGAGGCGGTGCATCAATATTCATTAAAAATAAATACACCTCCACATTTCTTAAACAGTATGACTCCATAAAGACACTTCAGGTGCAATTAACTGTTGGTAGGACACCTATTCAAGTCATTGCCAGCTACAAGACCCCCTCCATAAATCAGGACACCCACTCTGCCTATTTGGATCTACTCGAGTCTCTCAAGATACATCCAAACACCATGGTTTTGAACAACTTTAACTACCCATCCATTGACTGGGTAAATTATTTGTGCTCAAACTCATTTGCCCAGTGGTTCCTTGACTTTGTTAACTCCAATGCCTTGGACAAGCTGGGTGACACCCCTACAAGGGATGCCAACATCCTGGATCTGGTGCTCACCAATATGGGGGAACACTGTAGCACCCCCACTGTAAAGTTCTCCCTTATGAGATCTGACCAAAAATTGGTCTCATTCAAAGTAACTATCACACCTAACCCCACTCCAGCAGCAATTAAACTAAAAAAAACTTCTCTAAAGCAGATTATAACCTCTTATGGGTTTGTATAAATAGCTTCAATGCACCTCCTCCCTCAGGTGGAACTGGCAACTATGCAGAGCTCTACACCAAAGCTTTATAGAAACACCTGAATAACTGCATTGACTCAGCCCTATCTGCTGATAGGACAAAAACAAGCTCCTCAAGGAACAGCAAACCTGCCTGGTGGACAACTGTCATTAATAGGCTTTACAATAAGAGGAATAAATTGCTGTATAAGAGTAAGAGGGAGCGAACCCGCCTAAACTGAAAATACCCCCTCCTCAGCTTAAACAAGCAAATAAGACTTCTTGTGAAGTCCTCCAAAGCAAACTACAAGTCCAAATTAGCTTTGTCAACAAAGGACAACCACAAGGCATTCTATAGTTACATCCATAACCTAAAAGGAAAAGCCCAGACTTTTGCAGAACTGGTAGTTAATGATACCACATATACTGAGCCTGTGGACATAGCTAACCTGTTGACCAACAGGCTCTGTAAAAACTTCACTCCACAGTCCCCACCACACATGCCCCTTGACATCCCTACCACCTGTCCCCTACCTTGTATCTCTAAAAAGCAGGTTATAAATGCCTTCTCTGAGGCCAAAAGCACAGCATCTATGTGGCCTGGTAGTATCCCAGGCTGCATCCTACATGGGCTCCAACATGAATTAGCAATACCATTGGGTATTCTTTTCAATCATAGTCTAAGCACCAGCTTCGTACCTCCTGAATGGAAAACAACCAGCATTATTCCCTTGCACAAAGATGGTTCTCCACTGACTCTGGGAACTATTGACCTATTAGCCTGACTAGCCTTATCTGCAAGGCCATGGAGCAAATCATCATGAGCCTTATCAACAAAGATATAGGTAACCTCCAAACACCTGACCCTACTCAGTTTGGATTTTTCAAAGAGAGATCATGCTTATTAAACCTGGTGGACTTCATCAAGACAGTCACCAAGGCCCTGAAAGAGGGGAAATCTATGCATACAGCCTACCTGGACTTAGCCAAGGCATTTGACAGTATCCCCCACTCAGGCATCATTGGCAAACTCACCCAACTAGGCCTCAACCCTTATATTATTAGATGGGTGGTTAACTGGCTCACTGATAGAACTCATCTGGTCAAAATAGGTGAATCCACTTCCAACAGCAGATCTGTAGCTAGTGGTGTTCCACAGGGATCAGTCCTGGGACCTCTACAGTTTGGAATATATTTCTGTGAAGGACAAGTAAAAACTAAAGGTCTATGGGTGACAAAGTCTGCCAATGACTGCAAACTGGGAGCAGTCATAGAATCTCCAAATGATGTCAACATCCTACAAGAGGGTCTTACACAAACAAATGATTGGTGCCAATAGTATGGCCTTAAACACAATGCAATAAATGTATTATCATTCCTATTGGTAAAAGCAATGTTCCTGATAACTACCACATCAATATCAACACCTTAAGTATGCACACAGTGGTGAGAGACCTGAGCACACAGGTTGACAGCAACTTTACCTTTGACCACCATGTCTCCACAGTGATAAGAAGGGCATTCTGTATTGCTCATCTCATAAGTAAGGGCATTGCCTCCAGAAAAAAAGAAGTTATAATCTCCATGTACTCTTCCCCTCATCAGGCCAATAACTGAGTACAACACCCCTTTTGGTATATACCTTTCTAAGCAGCTGCAGCAACTGGAGAAACCACAAAGGTTCCTCACAAATAAAATTCAAGATCTTCACTGTCTGTCCTGTGGGGATCATCTGAAATCACTGTCACTTTATTTTGTTTCATACAGACTACTCAGAGGTGATCTCTGCCTTGCATATAAGGTAATCTCTAACCCTGTGTTATTGGGAATGCTTCATAACCCAAAGTCAAATGGTGCATGAGTTACTCGCTCTAAAGACCTTAACCTGGTATGTGACATTAATACAACATGCTGGAGGGACATATTTGTCTCCCAGAGGTTACCACACCTTTAGAGCAGACATCCATTTATTTATTTATTTATTTATTTATTATTTAAATTTGTTGACCGGGAGTGTCCGACTGGACGTGGGTCCATTTTCAGTGGAGGCCCGGGGAGAAAAGCTCCACAGTAAAACAAACAGACAGTAGTTACATTGGATTACATAGCGATTAATAATTTAACATAGAAATTACTTACAACATATTTACAGATGAAGAACATAGTACATCAGTAGACAACTAGAATCTTTATCTGTGAAGTACATAACAGGCATTAACAAATGTAACAATGAGAAGTTCCTGCTGTATAATAAGTACTAGGCTTATGAGCATCTGAGCTTGCTATCATCAAGGTAGTTAGTGGAGGTAAAAGAAAGGTAGTAGTTGGATGGGGTGGATGATATTAGAGTGGGAGTTGCAAGGGCATAGCCAGCATGTTTTTAGGTGCGCTTTTAATAAAGTTTTGAAGTTGGTGCATGATTGTATGGAGGTAATTGTGGGTGGGAGTGAGTTCCATAATTTGGCTATGGCGCAAGAGAATAGTACTTCACCAGCAGAGTTATTGGCTTTAGTGATCTGCAAGTGATTTTTGTTGCTGGATCTTAGTGGTCTGGTGGTGCGATAGGGTTGGAGTAGATTCTGGAGGGATGGGACATTTAGTGGATGGTTTACTAGTTTGTGGGCGAGTGAGAGTTGATACCACTGAAGGAGGTGAGGGAATTCAAGCCCGCCCATTTCAGCAAGTGAGAGACAGTAGTGACTATGGTAGGATGCCCCTGTGGCGAATTTGGCGATTTTGTTGTAGCAGGTCTCTAGCTTGTTTAGATCACATTGCCTTAGGTTGGTATATACTGGAGAGGCATAAAGTAGGGTGGAGATAAGGTGGGAATTTGCTATTGAAATCTTTGCTGCTTTGGTGAGAAATTGTTTATTTCTGTATAATGCTCCTAGTTTTTTGTGGACTTTTTTTATGGTCATGGATATGTGAATGTCAAATTTTAGTTTATTGTCTATTTCCACTCCTAGCGATTTGGTGTGTTCAGTTGGGTATATAGTGGTGTTGTCTTTTGCTGTGATATTAAAGTGAGAGTTGTTTTGAGTATGTTTGGTGGGTTGGAAGATGAGTAGTTTAGTTTTGTTTGGGTTGAGTATTAATTGGGCATTGGATAACCAAGTTTCAACAGAGGAAAAGACTTCCTGTGTGACTTTTTGCAGTTTGGGTAGGGACTGGGCTGAGCAGATGATGGTTGAGTCATCTGCGTATTGGATGAGTGTGCCATGTTTGGTGGCAGAGGCTAGATTATTGGTGTAAAAAGAGAAAAGTTTCATGTCAGAGAACCTCATTGGCCCTCTTCAAATGCAATCTGGACGATTGGATGGGTGACTGTAAATTCACCCCGGGGGTTCCACCTGTGTCCCTCTTGGACAGGGGCAATAGGTGCTGATCATGGAAATGAGGGTAAGAACTTGACTAGGCTTGTAAGAACCCTAGGGCCATTAGCTTAGAAACTTCCTATGATCCTATAAATGATTGTGTTTCTTAGTGAACTGTAATAATGTACGACAGAGAGCTCACTGTGGAGATGTAAGGTAGCTTAGTTATTAATTTCACTTCCAGCATGTTACATTGTTGCATCTCATCTTAGACTAAATGCAGTTCCCTGTTTTTGTTAAATGTTCTTGAGCCATGGTAATAACTGTGCAGAATGGTATTTGTGTTTTCAGCATAATAGGGGATTTACCCTTATTGACATTTCACAAAAATAATAAGACATTTTCCATCCACCTGAGATGATCAGATCTGTAGAATAACAGTTCTTGTTATGCAACAAAACTTAAACATTATTGATCTTTGAATCTTTTGATTATTTCTTTACAGTATTCTATAGCTGGGCAGATCACAAAAAGTGATGTGGGAGGATACATTTTACTGCAGTACTTTGCAGTAACATCATGCAGATATGGATGCTTTAACATAAACATTTGTTTTTTTGTTCTGTAGCTGTGCACATTCAAAACAATTGATTGACTAATGACCCTCAGGCACAACAACAATAGTATGCAAATAACTGCTGCTCAACAAGGGTTTAGCCAGGTAAGACTCAATAATATAATTGCAAAAGAAAGGTTGTGTAACTGTAATTCCACAATTCTTTTCCATTGTGTAGCAACACTCTTGGAGGACAAAATGTTCATTTCTGCCTTATGAGTTGAGTTACCCTTGGAATGATGCCAGTAAAAAAACAACTTTTGTCTGTTCACATCATATTAATGAAATTAAACGAAGCACCGAACTCCACTGTTCCAAGGATGAAACAGACACACTTTTAGCGTACAAATTTATTAAATGCTTTCGTAAAAAACTTCATCAGAAAACAATACAAAATAATAAAAACTCTGTCTGATTAAATACAAATGCTAACCAATGAGAACACATGTTTAATAAAACATCATCAATTGTTTAAATTCAACATCAAATCCTTCTTAAAATCACAGTAACAAATAAAAGCACTGTAATAAATGAAAAACCTTACATATTCAAATGTAACCTGCGGTTCTTTAAAAAACACAATGTTTATGACACCATTAAGCCCAGGCTTTTTATTTGAATCTAACCTAATTTGCCACGTGGCTTCTTTTTGTTCTAGATAAGTCTTGAAATCACCACCTCTCAAGTCATTAAATCCTGTTCCAAAACAGAAAAAATTAATTTTTTGTATGTCGTACAAGTCTGTATATTTTTAAATAAGGCATTCTTGCTCTCTTTTTTCTTTATACTATATTGATGTTCCCCGATTCTAACACTCAATTCCCTAGTGGTCATTCCTATATAAAATGATGTACACCCACTACAGACCCCTACATACACCACTCCTTGGGACTTACAATTGAAGTGGCTATGCACTCAGATAGTATAAGATAACTGCCCCAAATCAATAAAAGGACCCTCTAGAATAAACCAGCACATATTGCAAGTTCCACACCTGCACATCACTTCAGGTTTGTTAGAAATAACAGTGTTGTTTCAAAGTATCGTATCATTCTTGTTAAACAAAAATTTCGAATTACGTCAATTTTAATAAACAAAATGTGTCTGTGTCCCAGCTGTCTTGTAGGCATCCTGATTCCCTTCTAAGGTTTCCAGTTGTCTTGAATAATGTGACAAATGGATTGACTATCCACAGTCATATCTAAACAATAATGTATTTTGTAATGATCCTCGCTTCTGGATTCAATATTATTATAAGGCATTCTTAAAATAGGGGGATAATGAGTGTGCCTCTTGCTCAAAATCTGTTGACTAATCTCCCTAAGATATTTTTCCTCATAGCCTCTCTGCAAAAATAACTGAGTAATAAACTCAAACTCCTGTAGTACTTCGACATCTTCGCTAGTCATGTCACATGCTCTTATAAACTGTCCTTTTGGTATATTGTTTTTCATATGTATACGGTGTTGGCTATCAAAGTGAACATAGCTGTTCATAGAAGTATTTTTTTTTTGTAGATGCTACTAACAAATTTGGTACCATTTGGTGCCCATTTCAAAACATACATCAAGAAAATTTACTTTAGTGCCAACATCACCTTTAATAAATTTCAAAAAGTCAGATTTTTGGTTTAATTCACCTAGTAACATATCCACTTTCATATCATCTCCCTTCATTATAAAAAACAAATCTTTTGTAATAAGCAACCTGATGCCAGGCTATGATGGGTTCTAATATCAAATGTTCCCACCAACCCATAACTATGTTGGCAAATGATGGAGCACCGGGTGAGCCCATCACAACACCCCTAATCTGTTTATAAAATTTCTTGTTAAAGATGAATAATTATTTTCTAACAATATTTCTATCATCTCACAACAAACATTACATTAATTATTGGACATATTTGTGAACTGCACCAAAAATTCCCTGACAAATTCAATGCCAGTATCATGACAGATACAAGTGAACAAGGACACAACATCAAGAGAAAACATTACATGTTCACATTGATTGAAACTATATTGAACAGAAAATTCTCTCAATTTATTTTAAAAATTCCTTGAGTCTCTTAAATAGTAACTCATATTTCTAACCAAGAAATTTAATATTGAATCCACCACCAATGAAATTCCTTCAGTGATGTAATTGGGAGCAGAAACAATAGGTCTTAACAGTGGATTCAATAAATACTTGTGAGCCTTAGGTATACCAAACATTGTACCCACTCTTGGATTTTCAATGTTACAAAATTCATAAGTTGCCTGATCTAAATTATCACTCATGAAATTTTTGAACAAACACGAATGAACTTTGTGATAGCACTTTAGTATTTCCATATTATCAACATTCTTATACTCATCTTTGTTGTTTAACAATGATTCCATCTTATTAATATAACAACTTTGATTCATCACAATCAGCATACCTCCCTTGTCACGCTTCATTATACGAATGTTTTTATTACCTATAAGCTCATTCAAAGCCTTATGTTCCTCAATATTTAAATTACAAAAATGATGTCTATTAGTTGTTTTATTACTATTTTCTAGTAAGGCTCATATCTGACTTTCACACAAACTCTAGAATACCTTGATTGTACAAACTAAACCAGGATTATAAGTAGAAGGTTTGACCAAACATGTTGAACGCATTTTTACATCTTTAAGCACATAATCAAGGTTCAACAACCTACTAAATTTCTTCATTTTTAAGATATTGGTCACTTCAGCCCATTTGGAAGGAACAAAATTAAGGTCTAATTCTAACACTTTTTTGTGTTTAGGTTGCATAACAAAGTCAGATAAATTTACAGCAGTGTCTCTATCAGTGCAGTACCTTTTCAATTGCCCGTTGATGATTCCGACATGTTTCTGTCCTTCTTCTTGCTCATCTGGTCCATTGTACATTTCCTTCTTTGTTGCTGGCTAAAAAAGTCTGTGGTCTAGTCCCTGCTTTGATAAAATTATTAGTACCGTTGGCCCTGTTTGCTTCACCTGGTACAATAGAAGTAGAAGCCTTCATCTGTAATAATTCAATGACCATAGTACTGTCAATGTCACTACCGAAATTCCTAGCAGAATTTTCACCTGCATCCTAGCCAGGGCCACCCTCACATTCATTCTCAGCCTTCTTAAAGTGATAGAAACTCTTTTTAAATAAATTATATATTTTTGGTTTATCATTTTTCTTAGCAGCATTAAAAACAGAATAGGCAGTATCATTTTTATAAGCTTTAATGTCTCTATGAAGTCTGGCATTTTTGTGTTGAATAACAAAGTGTTCATGTTGCTCTACCTCACTAAGCATAGAGAAATATTCAACGTGTTCACCAGACTTGCAGTGAAAATCCTTCTGCAACAATCTGATTTAATTTTGAAAATTTCTCTTTGATGTTATCCATAATTTTTGAGTTATTATCGACCAAGAGTTTAAGAAAATTCATACCAGCTGAATTAAAAAATTCTTTGAGCACACCAGAAAAGCTGTCAGTGGTTTGTATACCATTTGGGCATTTAAAAAATCTCAGCCCCTTTGGTATAATGTCCAAATCAATGTACCTTTTAAAGTACTTATTTTCTAAGTCAAGACTTTTGTACTTTTTAGCAATTTACTTAGCATTTCACAATTTTCTTTATAAAGGGAAAGTTCAGCCATATTAACTGTTTTTTCAGAAACAGAAAAAGAATCAGACCAATTGTTTAATATAGAAACAACATCCGCATATGTCTTCATATTATTAACAAGGACCACTGAATTGTTGTTGCCTTTTTATCATCATGAATAGTGTTGTATTCAACCACTGCCTCAGCATCATCCTCAGAGCTGAGACTTTCATAACGTTCATTAGTACGACCATGTAGCTGAGTAAGTGTCAGCAAGGTTTTTTTGTATATCATTCATAATCTTTAAAAGCAAAGGTAGTAAATCTCTCTTGGAACTACCTGGTGTAGAATGAACAGTAACATCCTGCATGGAATCCTCTTTCATTTATTCCATGGTAAATGGATAAAACCAACAAAAAGACCACAAAATCCATATCCAGAAGCAAAAACAAAAAACTAAATGAAACACCAAACTCCACTAGCCCAAGGAAGAAATGAACAGAGTTTTAGCATAAACACTTTCATAAAAAACTTCATCAGAAAACTGAATACAAAATAATAAAAAATAACAAAAAACACTAGGGAATTGAGTGTTAGAATCAGGGAACATCAATATAGTATAAAGAAAAAAGACAGCAAGAATGCCTTATTTAGACATACACAGACTTGTGCAACATAAAAAAAAATTCTTGTTTCTGTTTTGGAACAGGGATTTAAAGACTTGAGAGGTGGTGATTTCAAGACTTATCTATAACAAAAAACAAGCCACATGGCAAATTAGGTTAGATTCAGATAAAAAGCCTGGGCTTAATGATATTATAAACATCAAGTAATTTTTAAAGAACTGCAGGTTGCATTTGAATATATAAGGTTTTTCATTTATTACAGTGCTTTTACAGTGGTTTTAAGAAGGAGTTGATGTTGAATTTAAACAATTGATTATGTTTTATTAAACATGTCTTTTTATTGGTTAGCATTTGTATTTAATCAGACAGAGTTTTTATTATTTTGTATTCAGTTTTCTGATGACGTTTTTTATGAAAGCGTTTAATAAATCTGTTAGCACACTAAAAGTCTGTTAATTTCTTCCTTGGGTCAGTCCAGGTCGGTGTTTCATTTAATTTTTTGTTTTTGCTTCTGGATATGGATTTTGTGGTCATATTAATGAAATATTTTTTACAAAAGTTTATTAACTGAGGGACAGGCCTCACAGATATAAGGTGCATGGCTTGATTATGACCTCTATTTATTGGCTAAGCTTGCAATAGTCTGCAGACTGATGGCCTAGTATTTACCTATGAACACCAAGCTATGACCAAATGAACATAAAGCACGGATGCAAAACAAAGCAAATCTTCAAAACTGTTTACGATTATGATTCCAACAATATAGAAAGATGAATTATCACTCATTGTCCTCTTCAGTGTAAGAGTAAGTCCATTGCAACCCTTTGACTTGTGCTACATATCTGTGTGATACCTTCTCTGGGATACCTTTCCAACTGGTAAAGAGCAGTGCAGTTACAATTAAGGGAAACTGTTTGCAACCAATGGTGCAAACAGCTAGCTACTTCCAAACCACAATGCACTTCAAGTAACCAAACCTTGACATCAGACAAGGATGGGAATGAATTTTGGTATGAGTGGTTAATATTGCTGCTTACCAGGTTCTTGTCCAAACTGTCTGGCTAGCGTGGCATCATCACAGCATATGGAAGAACATGGTATCTGATTTGGACCACCACCAACAAAGTCCAGGACCCAATCTTCTCATCCAAAACCTCTCATGTGATTGCTACTAGGAATTAATCTATTCATAGCCCCTTCGCTAGTTTAGAGGGATAAAGCCCTAACTATGGCCCAGCTGACCTGGATTCAAACAGTAGCTTGGGTGATTGATAGAGCAGCAAAGAGGAATGTGAGTACTTGTCACAGGTGGGAGAGCATCTGTCAATGATGCTGTCCTGGGGACATTGGTCCAAAGAGGGGCATTGCCCCCCAGATATAATCAATGAACTTGGGAGGCGAGCAGGGAGATGGTAGGGCATATAAAGAAAATCCCCTCCCAGAATGGTTGCAGAGATGGCTGAGCCCTCAGGATGCCCTTAGGGCAATGACCCTCTCCAGCAAAAACTGGAGTAAGTCCAAGGAGGTAGAAATTGGGGTGGTAGACCCAACACAGACATGGGCCACTGGGGGCCTGGCCAGTTGAATGATGTCCCAAGGAGAGGAGCCCCCCCCCAAAAAAAAAATGAATCCATTCATGAGGTGAATGCTAGGAATGGCTCACAGTTAAAAGCATTCCAACTATAAAGTCACTCCTCACATTCCCTATCAGCACTTTGCAAACAGGTCTCCAATTTGTACTTAAGGTCTCAGAATGGGCATGAATTTCCTAGAACCAGTAATTTATATATCCTGAAATCAAATTATTGCTCAACCAGTATACCCCATCCTAGATTATTACAAGACCTTGTGGCTTGGCTGCTAGTGGACCTTCATATTAAAAATGACTCCTAAACTGAAATACTTTCCATCAACAAAAATTGCTAAGTTCACTCTGTTCTTTACTACATCTATATACAAGAATGCAGTTTACCTTTACAAAACCGAATCATGCTGGTGCAAATCGTAACCATGAAAGTCATAACAGTGACAATTTTACATGTTCGAAAATCAGCAAATCGAAAAGCAGATTCGCTGATTTTCGAACATAAATATCGAAAAAAAATGTAATGAAGTGTAGAGCAGGAGGGAAAGCCTCCCTGCACCCCCCACCCTTACTTTAATATTCTAACTCCAAGATCACACTACAGTGGGGAAAGGGACCATTTTCCAATCCCCATTATAGTGCAATCTGCCCTGAAATGCCAAATGTGCAATGAGCGAATGTCACTGTGCATTCGCTCATTGCACATTCCAACCTTTTTCCGTTCGGCATTTGCAAACTTTGCAAACAGCCTTTCGGACAATTGCTGTTCGCCCTTGTGCAATACGCACACATGAAGGTAATCCAAGAATGCCCCTATATTAATGTCATTAAGGTCACACCAAGACTCTCCCCACTAGAGATCCAAACAATCCAATAAAAAGCTCTCTCCCAGTCTTGTGGATTTCATAATACCACATCCTACCCAGCAAAAAAATACTGGCTTCCTGGACAGACAGCCTGATCCACCCATCTAACCCCATTCACAGGCTTCATAACATTTTTGTGGAGCCTTCTGGAAGAGGGTAATAATACTGGAAGTTACATTTAGCTTTATTAGGATCTAAATTAATCTACAGAATTCCTAGCCTGAATATATTATCTCACAACTGTTGCCTTTACAAATTTCCTGAAGTCTGGAAGGCCTAGACCTCCAAGATGCACCAGCTATATGACCAATCAATGTGCCACATGAGGACTCATTGAGTTACAGATGTAGTCCAACACCCTCTTCAATACTACTATGACCTTTTTAGTGGGTATATGTTTGACAAAATTGAATAACTTCAGAAGTAAGTACATGCAAGTAGGACAAATCTCGCTCATAATATGTAGTTACAGTGCTCACATCTGTTGAGCTCTTGCTTGATTTCTGAAGTCAGCCTGCCTATATTCATGTCCTCTGTTTCATAGAACTCCTTTCTCACTCTAATCTCCAGGTAGTTGTGCTTCTTGCAATATTGTATTCCGGTGTTTGCACCGTATCCCTAAGTTCCCTATATGCCTGATTTAAGAGAAAAATGCCATTTTCCTTGTATTACGTGTCAGACCATGTATAGTCTCAGATACAGTCAGTGTGTCCACACTTTAGAAACAGGCTTTATTATCTACATTTTTAAATAACAGGCATACCCTGTACCAAACTGTACTAATTAAGTGTTATGAGTATCACTTAATGATATTCTTTGATTCTGCTGGTATGTATTTTCCAGCTGATGAAAAGTGGACAACATAACATAGAATTGCAGAACCTGAAGGCAGATACGTTTTACTTTTCCCTTTTGGACCAGATTCATAAATGTCCTCTGCTATCCAGATCTTTCAGATTCATAAGCCACAAAGGCAATTGAGGAGGATGATACAAAACCTCCTGTGTGATTTGTACCATAGTGTACCAACAACCTACTCCTGGTAAAGAACCTACACCCAGTCATAAGCCATTTACCAAAAGCAGTACCAGAGAATTTCCAAGGGTCCCATAACATAACCTACAGAACAGTAACAGAAAACTACACAACTGTACTGCTGTGGCAAACTGATCCCACTTCAATGCCAGTATGTTGCTTATCATACAGTGCTGAGTAACAAAATGGCACAAAAAAAAGAAAGAAAGAGAAGAAAAACAGCCAAACACCTTGAAACACAGAAATAAATTCATTACCAGCAGTGGAATACCCTGTGATGCAGATAAAGCTTTTACCACACACTATCCTGTTCCACCCCAACACTGTGATGTTGGTGAGGTTCTGTCAATGGGCACCAGATTCCCTAATTACTATAAAATGGTATTGACCCCCAGTTGTGCCTGCATGCCTAATGACTATGATTTATTGATGGATAACAGTTATTCTTGCTGTTAGTGTGCACGGCTACTAAGTATTTAAATGCATGTATTATTTACAGAAATTCTAGAAGCAATAGTTATTTGAATTTTAATAGTATGTAAATACGTACAGTAATTATAGAAATCTCCGCTGCAATAGTTATTTACATTTTAATAGTATGCACCCTTTAATTAAAAGACTAATATAATAAAATACTAAATTTATGATAATTACATATCTAAATAGTGATAATGATGGGTTCACAATATTAAAGATGGAAATTAAATGCAAGTATTTATTACAGAAATTCCAACAGTAGTGTTAGAGTTTGGCATAGTGGATAAGGTGTTTACCTTACAGACTTAAGTTACAAAGTTTGATTCTTACATTTCAGAAGCATGGCTAGGCTTAAAAAGGCCCTTTGATGTTTGTAGCCTAGTAATCACCTATGTACAAATATTTATTTGGATTTTAGTACTATGCATTATTTGTGTGTGTATATATATATATATATATATATATATATATATATATATATATATATTTTTTTTTTTTTTCTGTGTGGTTATCCCTGTTTATCATTTAATTAGCCATTGAAAAGCAAGAAATGGTAATTAAACCTGACTGATTAAAAGAAAGCAGGGTATACATGAAAAAAACATGTAAAGTCAATGCATTGACTGGAGCTTAGTGGCTATGATTTAATATTTTAAGGCCAAACACTGCAATGTGGGATACCTACAGATAGACTAAAAAATCAGGATGCCAGACCCCATAAGAGCAAACTCTGGAATTACATTTAAAAATACAAAATGTATATAGAGTCCAAAAGTGGTATTAAAATTTGGGAAGCATCAAGACATGATGAAATTTCACAGGTAATTGTCATATCAGACATTTACATGGAAGTTTTGAGATTTTATTAAAGAGATTACATCAAATTATCTTAGTTTTGGTCTTATTTTTGATTGCCAATTAAGTTCACTAATTTGATATTCTACTACCAATTCATCAGCAAGTATTAAGATTATAACTATGCGCCACCCTTTCATTGTGATTGGCACCATCATTATGTACATCCACTTAAAGGTACATGCAGTAAAGGCTGCTAATAATGCAAACTGGAAAAAAAATACAATTAAAAAAAAACATTACTGTTGTCATCAAACCTGCAGATACATGCAAATATGTGATAACTACTTTTGTAAAACTGTACTGCTAATACAAACTACTAATATGAACCAGAAAAAATAAGCAAAAACATTATGGATACCATCAAACATGCAATAATTATTTCTGCTTTGTGACTCCTGCTTCTGCAATAAGTAAAACCTTTCCCTAAGCCTGTTAGTAATCTTACAATAAATGTGATTTGTGCAGTAATAAAGCATCATGTGGCATTTTTTCACTTTTGCTATGCTATAGAATGTGCAACTTAACATACAAGTAGAGCTACCACCCCCTTAACACCCTAATAAATATATTACTATATCACTGAAACAGAGATAAATTGCTAAAAGATGAGGTTTAAGGGGGGGGGGTGTAGCAGCCCCATTAATTGTTGTCAAACCAGCAAATTATACTAACTTCCTTACTGCATTTCATTACTGTGTGCTATTGTCTTTTTTCCATTTCCAAATGAGGAAAGGGTTAACAGATTGTATCAGCTGGGAATAACAGCTTTTGCTGTCAGACCCACTGTCAATCATGCTGGCCCTGCCAGCCACCCGAATGCCATGAAAAAGTAGATGTAAAATTATCATTCACGAATTCAACATGCGAAAGCTTGCAAGAGTACTGTAGAAAGAGTAACTATCCCTAACACTAATTGTACGAAAGGACCTTACGCAACATCCATTGCTGGAACTCATTTCTCATTTCTGATAATTTGCTGGCGTCAGAATATTTTAACTGTTTAGTTCCAGTTTTGTGGCTGTAGAATATGTTTTGTAGTTTGTTTGAAGTGCAAGAATTTTTAATTGTTTTGCTCCCATCTATCTATACTTCAAGTGTATAGGATTGTTGTAGTCATGTTTATGTAAAAGCAGGCTAATCAGCATAATCAGAAAATATTCTCACTTTCTTAGATCTCAAGATCATGGGGCTTTGAAACTAATGAGACCAATGTTTGATTTCATTGCTGGAGACAAATTATTTTCAAAAAATCTCCTATCTGCTAGAATCATATCCATATCCATTCTGATCTTAAAAACATTTTTTTACTAATTGTGATGCAAGTGCTGCAGATATTCTGGCCAAACACTTCTTTCTGCTATTGCTGCAGTTTTATAAGATACATCTACATGCATCTCTGAAAGAATGTATATAGTATGTCAAAGTCATATGTTAGCAGCATCCTTTGAATGAAGGTTCTTTATACAGCTTTCACATGCGTTTTTTTCTGTCCTCTTATTCTTTGACATTGTTAATCCACCTTTGCATACTTTTACCATTTTTTCTTTAATGTTGTTTATTTGCTCCATGTGTACCTTGCTTTTTGGTTCTACCATATTTTTTCTATTACCAGTGGTTAATTTTTATAATGCCTTCATGAGGCAGGGATGAAAAGGATTAGTAGGCCAACCCACCTAACAAACAAAGAAACAAACAAAGAAATTTTGTTTGCCAAGCAGACATATTTGTACATAAATGCCTTTTAGTATGTTGTGTGAGGTAAATTAGGAATTAAGCTACTTAGTGGTAGGGTAAATGGGTATGGGGCATGAATAAGGGGATGTGAGGTAGTTAAGGGTAGCAAGTTGTGTGTAGGATGTGGGGGTTACATATAAGGCTTGCTTGGGGGATTATTTGATCTCTTTGGTGTGGGTGTTCAAAGGCAAGGCATCATTTACTCACTTCCAAGTGACCATAAGGAGATTGGTGGTTCATAAGGAGATTGGTAATTGGTGCCCCTTTTATCAGATAGTGTAGGTCTTTATTAGGTAAGTGTGTGATATTTTAAAACTTGGCAGGTACATTTTGGTATGATTACTCTTGCATTGTTAGATTGTTAAGTGTGCTGGGTAGAAGGTATGTTTTTTTATATGGGTGTTTAGTGAAGAAGTTTCATTTTGTATATCACTTTGCAAGAATTCCTTATTAAATTGTGGTTAGGGTAACGGCATGTAAGTAACACTGGTTTAGTGCTCTAGTGCAGGGAGATATTATTTTGTATAGGTGTTCCTGAATTTGCAATAGTCTTTTAATTCTTTAAAAGGGCATGCAGTTATTATTTAGAAACTAAATTAGGAGGGTTTTTTTTTATTTGCTCTATCTAGTAAATCTGTTGCTGAGAAATGGCTGGCAGGAATGAGACTTATAGGGGTTTTAGCACAGGCTGTGGGTCACGTGTCACTTTCTTAATGTTATGGCAGGGATCATAGTCAGGTGCTGTTTTTAGTTGAATTTCATCAATTGCACATGGAATTATTGGTGGGATGGGTTTTTGAGGTTGTTGCGTTTGCATAGCTGAGCTATGATGTTCAGTTTATAGTCTTGGGCAGGGATATATGTACAAACAAAGGTATGAACTTTGAATTGCAGCTATGGAGGCAACATATTTCTTAGTAAGAGTATGTCTGATTATGCTAGAGCAAAGGAAAATATTTGATAAATTGATTTTGCAGTAACTGCACAAAAGAAATTTCACAAGTTCTCAAGATCAGTGTTAAAAGTTGTATTGGCATGAAATTCTGCTTGGAAAACAGTAGTGAATAAATGCATATATCTACAAAGTTTCATATAACTAATTTCCATATGAACAAGTAGCACCTGACTTTTATAAAGAAAAAAGTCAGATGCCCAGTGCCCTAAAATCAGAAACAGAAGGAGACCATAGCTCTCAACCTCTTGCCACAAAAAATCTGGACAAAGACACAAATAATGGGGGCACAAAGCCACAAAAATAGGAATATATTTTAAATATCGTTCTTATAAATATAGAAAGTTGCTAGAAGAAAAGGTCTTGTAATGCCATTGATTTTCTAAAGGATGCAAAGTCTGAAATGCAAATGCCTGTCATTATTTAGTGAATTCTGTCCTCACTGATTGGCCAAAAAATCCAGAAAATCTCAAATTTTAGGAGGAGCAGACCAAAAATGTAAGGCAATATTCTGGACATTCTGTGAAAATCTGGGCAGTTGAGAGGTATGAAGCAGACACAAGGGGATTTCCATGTGTATTGCTTTTTAAATAAATGTTAAGCATATCTTAGCTGATTATCTTGCTACCACACTGTGCATCTAAAAGCATATAGATGCTTTCCTAAAAAACTACAGTATCAGCGCTCTAATAGTGTTTTCTTAAATAAAAATGTATTAGCTAAGGTATAAAACCAAACACAAAAACAGAGGGAACTTGGAACTGCAACCCCGTTTATTAAAATTGTTAAGCACTTTCGTCAGTAGTACACCGTGGCTTCATTAGAACTATAAAACCTCTTCAAAGACTTTTTATACACAATAAATACCACATGATCAACTCAATCACATTCAATGAAATCAATTAATATAAGAAATTTAACCAATTTTGGTTGTGTAGTAGTTTTTTTTTGGTTAAAGTGTCATATCTTGAATCTCAGGGGACAAGCTTAAAATCCCCAAAAAACAGGTAATGCCAACACTGGAACTCACTTCCAGGCCCCTAACAGCTGTTTTATTATTCTGTTAGTGCTTTAGAAAGTCAAGGTTGTAACTATATCTCATTAGAATATAGTTAATATTCTCCAAATAGTATGTGGTGTCAAGCTAAAGCGTAATACTAAGCTGAACAAGTTGCATGTGTGATAGTAAATAAGCAAACAATGTATAGGAAAGAAGACATACAGTTGCAGCTACTAGATGATCTAAAGAGATCATTCCACCCATCATTAACTATAGCTGTGGTTTGAAATTGAATAAGGAAATTGTAGTAAAGTCCTACTCAGATGATTTAGGACTTTAAAAGCAAAGTATTGCAATCCATTACTGAGAAAGTCTATACAACAGAAGTTCAAACAACTTTCAAGTCCTGAGCACACTACAAAGCTGCATGCTGCATATGATCACAGCAAGAGGTTCTCCGGTTCGATTCTCGGCTGGGGTGCCTTCTGTGTGGAGTTTGCATGTTCTCCCTGCGTTCGCATGGGTTTACTCCGGGTACTCCGGTTTCCTCCCACATTCTAAAGACATGCTTCTGGAGCATTTCTCCCTGGGCCTCTGCTGAAAACAGGATCTGTGGAACCTAGATGGACATTCCCGGTCAACAAATGTTAAATAAATAAATAAATAAATAAAATTAGCACAAGACCTTGTATATGAATTAAAATTTCCACTGTATTTTTTCCTGGTTAATTGTCTGCTATGCATTCTAATGTTAACTTTTTTGGAGGTATGCTTCTGTGGATCAAGGCAATGTGTTTATCTCCTGTCACTGCCCATTTATAATCAAACATTAACTGAAATATTATTTGGCATGTCATGGGTGGTTACAAGGATGCTCTGGCTCTTGTAGTACTGCAAAGCTGCACCTCAGTGCTCTGGTGATGTTTTCTACATAAACTAAAGATTTTTCTGAGCATTTCTGTACTGGGGAAGCAAATGTTGTATTGCACTTGATCTTTTTTTAACTTTATTGAATTATCACTTGTGACACAGGCAAGCGTATTTATATAAACGCAAACAAAACATATTAGCAAATTCACAATTACAAACATTATACATCACATATATTCTTCTATATAAAATAATCTATCCCATATTAAATAAATGGTTAATTCCCTGCCTTTTCTTAACCTCACTTCTCCAAAACATTTTTCTGCGTGTATTATTCCACAATTTCCATTTTTTCTGTGCAATTTGCTCCTATACTTTTCCAAAGATCCCACTTCCTGTTCTTTCATATCTGTTATAATATTCACTACTTCAAACACGGTTGGTTTAGACTTTGATTTCCATCTTCTAGTTATTGCTTAACCTTAACAAGGCCTTACTGTGTCTAGACAATTCAGATCCTGTATCCCAGCTCAAAAGTCATTTCCTTGGTTACACTCATTTTCTTTTCCACTATTTCTGACAGAGTGCTCTGTATAAAATTTTAAAAGTTTGGCAACTCGTTGCATTCCCAAAACATATGCTCCTAGGTACCACTTTTTCCCTATCACACCTGCAACATTTGCCATCTACCTGAGGAAAAAAATTTTGGAGTCTGTTTGGGAAACAACAGTACCTATGGAAACTTTTACAAGCGAAAATACTAAATCTTCTAGACTTTGTTGTATAATTGTGAGGCATACATATGTCGTCCCATTGTTTCTTTGTGAATTGCTTATTTAATATCACTTTCCAATCTTTTCTGACCTCCTCTGATTGATTTCTATAGTTATTGTGCAATATTTTATATGCCATACTAATTATCCCATCTTTAGCAGCAGCTTCTAGTCTCAGTTCAACAAAAAATTCAATCAGTGCAGGTCTTTCACTTAGGATTCCCTATCCCTTTCTCTTTGCCTATACTCGGATAATAACCTCTGATAGGGAAGGCAGTCTTTAGCCAGTAGTCCAAATGTCTTCTTGGCCTCCTCCCATTCTATTACCTTTCACTCTCTGATTGTTTGTTCCCAATACTTTAATTTCTTTCCCATCTTGTTCCAGTAAATGCCATCCCCTTCTTGCCTATTCACTGTACTCCTATTTCCAGTCATTCCCATTGAAAGACTTAGTTCTTAGTATACTTTCTGCTGCTTTATGAATATAATATTCTGCATGACTGTTGTTTTCTCCTTAAGGATATGCATCCAAAAATACCACTCTCTCTTTATTTCTTGAACCACCCCCCGCTTCATCATCGTCACCCCTTTCCACCTTGAATTATAGCTTTATGCTTGTGTTATAGGTTCATAGGTGTTTTCTAGGCTTATGACCACAAGGGCCTTTTTAAACCTAGCCATGCATCCCAAATCTCTGACAGTTCCAGTGACCTTGATAAGGGTAAGCAGGGGCTTGGGAGGTAAAACATTTACAAGCTGGGGCCTGGGAGATGAACCATTTACAGGCTGCCTGTGCCCGTTAGAGACTAGGTGCAAACCAAGAATGAATTTCCTGTTCCCCATCCAATTGTCCAAGTTACACTTGAATTGGTTTAAAAGGAACTCTGATTCACATGGATGGGGAGCCTGTTCCAGAGAAGGGGTAGTCTCTGGGATACATACGTGTCTTTCCAGCATGTCTTATTTATATCACAGGTGAGGTTTAAGTCTTTAGAATGGGTAATTCTGGTGCTGTTTGTTTATTTGTTATGCAGAAGGTCCATCAGAGTGGGGTGTGACAATGGCTTATATGCCAGGCATAAACCTCCTCTCAACAGCCTCTGGGAGACAGAATAGAGGGATAGGGCCTTGAAGTGGTCTGCATAGGACATGTTACTTATAGCCCGTATTCTTTTAGTGAGAAACCTCTGTGGATACACTATTTGTTGGATATTCCTGGTTAGGTACATACCAAAGGGGACATTGTACTCAATGACAGGTCTGATGAATGCCGAATGTAGTGGAACAATGACTTACTTGGACCTAGATGGCATACCTTTGTTTATAAATTACACAAAATAGAATAGATTTCCTCATTACTATAGACACATGATGGTCAAAGGCTAGAGTACTGATTGTGTGTGTCCCCAAGTTCCTGACTACTGGGTCATCTTTTTGCAGTGAGTTGTGAACATGATAGTTACCAGAGATGGATGACTTTCCAGAGGATACTATTATGCATTGCTTTGCATTTAGTTTTAGTCCTTGGCTCTGACACTAGTTGTTTGTCTATGTCAGCTCTTCCTGGAGAACATTTGTGTCAGTGGATGATTCAATCACAGCTCCTAATTTGCAATTATCTGCAAATTTAGTCAGCCAGAGGCCACTGACATTGGCCTTGACTTCAGAAAAGTATATGCCAAAAAGGAGCAATCCCAGACTGATCCCTGAGGAACTCCCCTTCTGACTGGCCTCTTTGTAGAGGTGGACTCCCCAATTATAATTTCCTGGGTCCTTTCTATGAGCCAGCTGGCTATTCACTGGGTGACATAAAGGTTTGCACTTAACCTCTTAAGTTTGTAAACAATGCCTGAGTGGAGTATTGTATCAAATGCCTTGGCCAGGTCAAGGTAGGCCGTGTGACCCATTTTGCCCTCATCCATTTCTTTGGTAACTTTCTCAAAGAAGTCCACCAGACTGACTAAACATGACCTGCCCTTGATGAAACCAAACTGAGTTGGGTCCAGTATCTAGAGGTTTCCTATGTCATTATTGATCATTTCCACGATAATTCTTTCCATGGCTTTACATATGAGACTAGTGAGACTTATGAGTCTATAGTTTCCAGGGTCTGTAGATAGCCCACTTTGTGTAGAGGTATGACTGTTGCTGTTCTCCATTCGTGAGGCATGAAGCTTGTTTGGAGGCTACAGTTAAATAGCAATTCCAGAGGTCCTGATAAGTCAAGTTTCATTGCTATTTAGAAGGCATCCTGGGATATTGCCTGGGCCCATTGATGCAGTATGTTTGGCCTTAGAGAGAGTATTAAGGACCTGTTCCCTAGTGATAGCAGGTTGAGTTATATTTATGCATCACAGCTTTAACTATGTAGCCCTAAAATATCCCTTCAAATCAAGTAATCCTAAACAACCTTATTCTACTGGAGCAGCTTATAAAATTTGACTCTTGCATTCCTCCCCTCCTAGATAAAATCCTTAAACTCTTTATTAATTAGTTAATGAAAGAATGTTTTAAAATGAATTATCTGTGAATAAAGCCAAAGCATCAGTAAGCAATTTAATTTTTTTCTTTTAAACAAAAGGAAGTAAGAAATGTGTTACTTCGCTTTTGACGTGCTATGATGGTCATCACATTGCTAAGTTCAGTATACCAACACCAAAGAAAATAATGCCATTAGGAATGTAAAAAGTGAAATGCATGCTTCAGATGAAATTATACCTATGCAGTCTGATAGAACTATGGCTGGGATAACTGAGGTAGTTGTGAGTCACTGTATTACAACAAAGTGAGTAAAGAACCCCTGCAAGGGTCTTAACTTTCCCTAGTGTGTAAGCATAAAATTAGCAACAATAAGTAAGTGCAGGCAATATGAATTCATATAATGGAAAAGAGTATCCCTGTACATATGTAGAAATTAAGACTGCTGTGGGAAAACTGTTGCATTATGAGTCATTGACCCCTGATTTAACCCATGACACAATATTAGTGAAAGACTTTCACCATTTTAAACAGCTATGGAAATGTGGGATGAAGGAGAATCTATAGACACATTGTGGCAAGCTGATATACCTTTTCAGGATAAGAGTGTGTGTGTAGAGAACAAGGCAGTTGGACTCAAAAAGAGATTCAGAATCAAAACCAGAATAAGGGAATTGGGATAGAAACAACACAAAGAGCTAGAATTTGTTGTAGTTAGACAGTTTGTTACCAGAAGAAAAGCCTTAATGGCAGGGCAACAGAAATCCAAAACTATAATGGATGTGTCTATAGGAACAGAACCTTAAATGATAGTGGACCTGATGTAAAAATCAATACAAGACAGAATTATGCACAGAGGATTACAAGAAACATTAGCACAGACCTGGGGCAAACAAAGTAAACGAAGGACACTCGAGTCTGGTGAAGGTTGATTTCTTGTGTTATCTTTTTCTTTGTTCTTGGGAAGGATTTTCTTCCATTTGTCCCTTGATTGATAGCAAGCTTAAAAACAGTATGCAGTTTTTTAGTCACCCCTTTTTTATTAGCATTCCTTAGTCTGGTACTAACAAATAAGTAGTAGTCCTGTGGGTTGTTTAGAATGGAGAATAAACATTTGGCAGCAACAAAGCATCTTTGGAAAGGTAACCCCTCAAGCAGTAGCTTAGTGTCCAGAGTTCTTGCTATGTGCATAGTTCTAGACTAATCATTCATAATTTGAAACAACACTTGATTGTGGTAAAGTCTGTCTTCTGCACATTCATGGAAGGTTAGTAAGTGTCTGAAGAGCAGATATGGCACATTTTCTACATTTTGTAGTACAATTAAGTAACCATAGATAAGTCATAAGCAAGTAATGAATTTACAGAACACAGGCCTCTAATACCGGCAGTGTTAGAGCTAATGAAACACAAACCACTTAAGGAAGACAAAAGAACAATCACTAAGTGAAATCAAACACTTCAAGAACTTCATCAGAACAAATTAAATTCCAATATGCTTAACCCATTTATAACTCTCTGTATAAATCATGTGATTTCATCAGCTACCTTCATTTTGATGATGAACTATATTATATAAAATACTGTGTATATGCATTTTCTCATATTAAAAGTTCTCTAGCATCATATGAATTCTTTAACACCACTGTTTCATTTTTAACAAACATATAATATTAAAAACACCATTTAATTCCTTGAACTTAACTGCCCTTAATAAAACCTGTCACCTTAGCTTCTTATTTTCCAACTCTAAATTTAATACTTCTTTAACTCCTCTGTACACTTGATCAACAACAATAAATAAACACTTGCTAAAATCTATGTATTTTAAAGAATGAAGATAAAGCTTGCACTTTAGAACAACAAATTAAGGTGTTAGATGATAACATCTTAAACCACAATGATTTTTACTTGCTCCAGTAACATTATTATTTCATCTTTGAATGGACAAGCATATTGACAACATCATTTCTAAAAAGAATTAAAGGTTGAACAGAGATAAAAAAGCATAAGCTAATACTTTTTCATACCCCTTAACCCATTACAGTACTTAATCAAAGGAGAACAACCACCCCCCCCCCGACATGCCCTCTGAAGTGTTTTTACAGGAAGAAGACATCCTGCCTCTCCCGAGATGTTTAGAAAGGGTAGTGAGTTGGGACAGATGGCAGTGGGTGATCACTGAGTAAAATCACAGACCGTCAATAAATCAACAAGGGGCAAAACAAGACTTACAAGGACATTATCCTTGGGGAAGAAGGGGAAGGATTATACACAGAAACCAAATATTAAATCTGAAGCATGCTAGTGCTATTTTGGTTTAAGTTCCGCTTTTTTTGAAGTTGAACAGAGTGTTTTAAATGAGGGATTTACATTTATACTAGGGGAGAGAAAGAGAGAGAGAAGTTCATCAGTCTAAATTTAGATTTTAAAATGTTAGAGAAGTAAATTTACAATATTTACTAAAATATGTTGAGATTTACAATAGCAACAGTTTGTTTAAGCAAAAAAGTGTATATCATTCTAACCTTTGCTGCACATTAAATGTTTTTGCTAATTTGTATGAGAAGAATTTTCATCAAATGGCAAACATTAATAACACAGATAAATGGTTTAATTTAAGTCAAGAAGAAAGTTTGGTCCTGTTGAAGTTAAGAAAACTGAGGCACCTCAGGTTTTTAATGATGGACAAGGGCAATGCTGTAGTTATAATGGAGAATGCTGATTACACTAAACATATGGAGTTGCATTTGGCTGTTGAGAAATGTTATAAAAAAGTTGACAATAATTTTGTAAAGGGTAAATATCATGAAATTAATTATTGTTTGTTAAACTTAATAAGTCAGGGGCATACTTTGATATTAATAAGATTTTGAATATGGATTGTCCCAAGATAGGTTATATGTTTGAAATACCAAAAACGAATAAAGATATTAATAATCGACCATTTAGGCCTATTGTGTAGGCCAAAGTAAGACACTGCCATTGTCAGTGTATTTGGACATGGTTTTTAATCATATTATGCAGAGTTTAAAGTTTAATTTAAAAGATCCATGGGCCGTTTTGAATGATTTGCATTTCTGTGAATTTAGAGGGATAGATCAGTTTTAACCACCTTGGATGTGACTTCATTATAAAATGTTACTCCTCAAGATAAAGGGATATAATTTATGAGGAATTATTGAAATAGATACACAAATTTAAGCAATTTAAAAGTTAAAAATATTTGCTTATGGATATTACATTCACTAATTTATGTTTAATGAAGTTATATATCAGCACATATGGGGAATAGCAATGGGAAGCACAAATTTGGTGATGGTATAGTGGGAATAACAGGTTTTAGAAACTCACCCATTGTTTCTATGGTTACATATTATAACATTATATAGATAAGTCTTTTTGCGGAATGGAACTAAGGAACAGTTTAATATATATATATATATATATATATATATATATATATATATATATATATATATATATATATTAGAATTAAATGCCAACAGTGTCTTTTTTTAGAATTCGCAGTGGGAGATACAGGAACTATTACCACTTTTCTAGATGTTATAGTTGGTCTAAATTTAAATAAGAGGATGTTCACTAGCAACTTATATAGGAAGAAAACTTTTGTAAATAATTATGTACATTATACTAGTCATCATAATAATGTCATGAAAATTAATATTTCTAGTGGACAATATATTACATTAAGCAAATTAATTAGTGAAGATGATGCCCTTAATAAAGAGGGAGATATTCTCACTATATTTTTATAGATAGAGGAAAGGTTCACATAAAGCTAGAGGTATCAAAAAATTAAATTAATGACTAAAGGTTAGGAAAATTTACCCAGTTTTAAAACAAGGTTAATAAAAAAGATTAGGGTGGTTTTTTTAATAGAGCCTTTGCAGTTCCTATTTGTCAAGATGCTGATTCCATTAAAAAGATAGCAAAAGACAATTGGAAATAATTAGTGGGAATCAGGATTAAGTTGATGCTTTCATGGAAGCAACTAAGTTATAAATAAAAAAGAAAATAATTTAAAGTGGTTATTAGAACATTCAATTAAATTTAAAAAAAAAAGAACATTCAATTAAATAAGTTAAATGTAAGCACTTTTCCTTGTAATGGTTGTAAGGCTTTGAGATTTATTGATGCTAGTATAATGTTTGAAATTTGTACATCTTAATGCAAAGTTTTTTATTAATAGATTTTATACTTTTGATAGAGCTAGAGTGGTATATGTTGCTAGGTGCTGTAGCTGCACAGGATATTATGTATATAAATCTACTAGAAAATGATCAGACCATATTTATAAACATTATTTCTGAGGCAGAGCTAGCCACCCGGTAATTTATACTGTGGCTTGAGATGATTGTCACTGCAGAAGTGACATCATGACCCCAAGAAAATAATGCACTGCCTAAGCATTATTAAAAATGCACGGATTTTTGGAAATTTTTATTTATGGTTGTTGATCAAGTGCCCAGCGAATCTGAAGAAGTAATAAATTTAGAGTTGGAAAATAAATAACTGAGATGGCAAGTTTGTTTTAAGGACAGATAAGTCCCCAGGACTAAATGATGTTCTTAGTATTACATGATTTTTAAAAATGAAACAGTGGCATTAAAGAAGTAATATAGTGACAGAGGGATGTTTATTACAAGAATATGTATATTCACAGTATTTTTTATTGATTTAATGTTTTGGATTAGAAGAAATTTTATAACATAGTTCATCATCTAAATGAAGTCAGCTGATACAATCATGTGATTTGTATAGAAAGCTGCAAAAGGGGCAAGAATATTGAATTTAATTTATTCTGATGAAGAAGTAATAAAAAAGGAAAGCACTTAATTTTACTTAGTGATTCTCCTTCTGTCATCCTTAAGTGATTTTGTGTTTCATTAGTCATTTTGGTTCTGCTATGTAACTTCGGGAATATTTTGTTGGACCAGCTAGTACTAAGCTGCTGTGGCTGGATGTGCTGGCTAATGCCCACATTCCATGATTTGTGTTGTTGATCTCCTGTACCAGCTGCAGATGACTCTCAAGGAAATGCAGAGGCTACATATAAGAACAGAAGATTTAGGGTAGGGAGAAGATAGTTAAAAAAGTGTTAAATGTGCAGCAGTCATGTAGCTGATGTCATATATGAAAAGATGAAGATGGAATGCTATGTGTGACATTTGCATGGGGGGGAGGGTGACTGCACAGTGTTAGCTTGGCCTAACCAGCAACTATAAAAGTAGGGGTACTGGGAGCATGTGGGTGTGTACTGGTGGTATGGCTGGGAACAGATGTGAAAGGTCGTATTGTGAGATATGTGGCTGTGTAGTAGGAATGTGGCCAACAACACAGATAGACTGAACCTCCTATGGAAATGATTGCTGCACAGTGGTGGCATTACTAGGGGACACATGATTATGCAGTTCTGGTGTTTCTGAATGCATACAGTATATGGAGAGAAGAACCACAGGAAATGCACTGGTGCTGCAATATTATTTCAAGAATATCAGTTATTTTATTGGCCTCAGTCTTTGGTAGAACCAATTACAAAGTTTAGCATCTCAGATAAAATTAGTACAAATCAGTTGAATATTATAATATTGTTACAAAAGGCATTTACCAATGAATGACTGACCAATCCTAGCTATGTGGATCTGATAAACAATGTAAACAAATGGACATCCTGATTGCCAGACATTGGCTTGCATGACAGATCTACTGAACAGGATTCACACAAATCCATTTTTGTAAGTGTTCATTTTATCCATCTTTGAGGGTGTTTTGAAAGGAATACTGAAGAACAGATATCCATACAGATTTGTGGTTTCTTTGACATATATATATATATATATATATATATATATATATATATATATCTATATATCTATATATATATATATATATATATATATATATATATATATATATATATATATATATATATATATATATATATATATATAATCATTCCGGTTTCCAGTAAATAATAAAATACTTTTCATGCTATGCAATATATCAAAAAAACAATGGGCCAGATTCACGAATGGCCAAATTCTGTGCAGGAACAGTATAACCACTCCCGCATGCAGTATGGCTGCCGTGCAATCCAGGATAGGGCTGTTTTCATGAGCGGCCCTACACTGTTCCTGCATGGAATTCCATTCAGCATGCAAATCACCTCATTTGCTGGTGAAAACCATGCAAATGAGGTGATTTTGCGATCCAGCAAGCTGAACGGATTCCGTATAGGAACAGTGTCAGTGCAAAAATGTATTCAGCTAGTAGCCAAATACATTTTTGCATCTAACAAAACGGAGGCATGACAGCTCGTGAAAAGCATGTATTATGTTGAACAGACAAGCCATTGGCCAAATATAAGGCCATCGGCATTAAAAGCAACTTAAATTTTTTAAAAATAAAACTTTGGGCTAATCTCGGCTGTTTAAGCTAAGGGCAGCGGTGCGCAAAGACAGGAGTGCAAAAATAAAATAAAATAAAAAAAAAAAAAAGGGAAAAACTGCCTTTTAACAGAAATCTGTATTTTGCCATTGTAGTCAATGGCAGGCAGAAGGTAAACAAGACAATGGAGCACTGGTTACCAAGGGGAAAGGGTGTGCTTGGGAATTGTAACTATGGACCTACACACTGGGGTATGCAAATGAAGGGACCTATACCGAATCACAGATTTCTACCTACTGGTAGCCTGCATCTAACCATGCAGGTGCATGAATAAGGAACCATGTAGGCAGGACATGAGGATGACTTCAGTAGGGGTTGTGTCATGCTTGGTGTAAACTTATTGGAGCCCTGCAGTCTGTGTTTGTTCTTAGCTAAGTAGAGCAAAGGAAGGGGGTGTGTCTCACATTGTTAAGCACTGTTTTCTCTGCTTAAACGTGTGTGCACCGGACATCAGATTTAAAAAAAAAGAAAAACAGGAAATAGCAGCTCAGTTCACATGTGAGCACTGGGTATGTGCACCGCACCTCAGGGCTTCTTAAATGGGAAGGCAATGGGAAGGGAAAACAACAGTAGGAAGGCAATCAATGCTGGCAAGTGAAATGTATCAGAATCAGCCAATTACACAGGCAGCAGCCCAGCCCAGCACACTACTATAAACTATGCAAACCCTTTTTACTCTGTTTTTTCCCACAAATTCTACACCACTGGTGTACACAGATGGGGAAATTGTACCTGACAAAACTAACAAAATGATAGGGGCTGCTGTCATTCTCATACATCAATATGTGCAAGAGGCTGAGGGTGGTGAGGATGTGAATGCTGATGACCATCCCACAGTGAGGAAGAGGAGAAGAGTGTACAGACCCAGGGTAACCTACCAAGGCCTACATGAGCTGGAGATAGTGGAGTGCTATAGGGTGGACAGGGACATTCTCCACAAATTGTTGAGCTGTGCCGGCCCCACCTCACACACAGAACCAACAGAGGGGAACCCATCCCAGTGGATACCAAGGTATGTGTAGGCTTAAGCATACTAGCCACAGGTATCTTTCAAACAGCAACTGGGGATATCGTGGGGTTCTCACAGGCATCAGCTTCTGGGGTACTCCACCAATTCCTGCATGCCCTGTCAGCACATGCCAGTGAGCACATATATTTCCCCATTACCAATGAGGCATTGACCAGCAGTATGCATCTCTTCCACCAAATAGCAGAATACCCTGAGCTAGTGGGTGCTATAGACTGCACACACATACACATCAAAGCATCACCTGGTGAGCGGGTTAGGGTCTAAGTAAACCATAAGGGCTTCCCCTCCATCAACTGCCAGGTTGTGTGCGATGCCCAGGGCGTTATCTTGAATGTGTGTGCTGGCAGCCCTGGAAGCTATCACAACTCCCATATCTGACATATGGCACAGCTGTACCAGTCATTTGCCAGTGGGGACATCCAATATGGGCACCTAATGGGGATGCTGGCTACACACTGGAGCCATGGCTGATGACACCCCTCAGAAATGCACACACACCTGAACAAGAACTCCATAATGAGGCAGACAAATCATAATGAGGCACACGAATCATAATAGAGAGTGTGTTTAGGATGCTCAAGTTACAGATCCGCTACCTGGGCATATCCGCTGGAGCCTTGCAGTACTCTCCAGCTACATGTACACAAATGTTCATAGTATGTGCCATGCTACACAACATGATCTTGCGGAAACAGCTGCAGCAGGAATAGCACGAGGCAAGGCCACAAAGCCCCCACCATTACCAAGGCCATCACAGGCACAGAGGTACTCAGAGGAGGAACCACCTGAGCCTGCCCATGTAGGCAGAAGGAGGCATGCCCAGTATGACCAGGCCTTGGCAAAGAGGCAATACAACACTGACACGGTAGGGGACCAAGGACGCCTCTCTCTCTCTCTGACTTGCACATACAGTAAAAGGGATGACAAACATGACACTACCTGTGCTTTACCATGTATTTGGAGTGTACTATGTGCATCCAACATAGTCAGCCCTCCAGCACCATCCTCAATACTGGCCCAGCCATAAGGTAAGTCACTCTTCCTATCAATTACTGAATGGAGTAGTTTGTTCTGATAGTTGTACCTATGGTATGGATGTGAGCATGCAAGGGAAACGGGTGGCTGAATGGGATGGCAGCAGATACTGGACACCTATATGGGAAGCATGAAATCCATTACAAATCCTGGTGTCAACACATTAGGCAGTACTCGACAAGGTGACAAATCCCACTGCAGTACATGTGATGGCCCAAATGTGTGTCCATAGGACACACAGACATGCATGTCAGTGAGGCTCACATACCCACCACCAGCCTCAGCCAGCAGGACAAGTGTAGATGACCATAAAGAAAGGCTGGGCTAAGGCATCCAATTGATGGCAATGGTGAACAGCCCCCTCCAGACCTACACGGACAGACTGCAACAGGTCTGGCAGTTGTATGTTAGTTATGAAGGTTAAGAAGTCTGAAACTGAAATGTAGGTCAATAAAACTGAAGATCTGTACTCCACTGATATGCCTCCAGTCTGCATGATAGGTCAGAATACAAAATGATGTGGAAGCCAGCAGAGCACCTGACATACCAGTACAGTCATAGCACAGTTTAAAGTTGTCAGGTGTGCCCCCCCCCCCCAATCCTATGTAAAAATGCAGTAACATGTAAGTGTGAGGAGTAGTATCAGTAGAGCACAGATTACCCGAGCTGGCCCAATCGACAGAAAAGATTGTTGCATGTGTACAATATGCAGGGGTCTGTATGTTAGGTTGTTGTGTGTTCAATATTGTCTGGAAGTGATCAACATGTAGGCATGGAGGGCTGTATGTTGGTGGCCTATGGGCAGTACTGTAGATGAAAGGGCCATGTTCTGACAACTGCAGTGCCAAATACAATGCTTCTCAGCAATACCTATGTCAGCAGTCATCCATACTTACCGTCCAGATGTCAATATCTGTCACCATCTGAAAGATGGACATTCCATGAATGTGGCCCATACATACACACAGTACACAGGTGGAAGTACCCTAGACAGAGTACATAAAATTTAACTGTAAGCTGCACACACCTTTGGAATTGTACATACAGGATAGCAGCACATTATCTGTCTGTTTAGTATGGAATACTGATGTCTTCTGGCCAATCACTGGCAGACCACAAAAGGCACAATTATGAAGTAATGAGAGACTGCCTATGTCCCTGCACAAAGCAGCATAAGTGGAATGTCCCAGGTATATCTGTGAGTCAGCTGCAAGTAGCTTCCATATCACACATGCACTCAGCTCACCCCACCATCAGCCACAGGTTTATCACAGGTCATATCCTTGCTGTTGGGAATGGATACAGTATGACCCCACTTCTGTATGGGAATACCCACAGAATGCAGCATGCTGAAAAGCTGTCCTATGCAGGTGTGTCCCTAGCTGTAAGCAGCACCCTGCCTGCATCCAGACCAATGGATCAATATGGACAGGAACCATTGCCATTAACAACTTGCATACTTACCCTGTCACCCCAGGGGAATCCACTGGCTCACAGCCTGGGAATGTAGGAGTGACAGAATGCAGTGGCCTGCTGCAGATGGCCTGCATCACTACCAAATGGCCTACAGTCCTCTGTCAAAGGCTTGTGCCTCACCTGTAGTGCCAATGTATGGTATCTCATGAGATCACAACTAGCAACCTAACACAGTCAACAGAACACAAATGCAAGTCCATTTTGACAAATCCCAGTATCATGCCCTCCATGTCCCACTGCATGGACTGTGGACCAATCCATAAATACTGCTGGGATGAAGGGTCAACTATAGAGATATTTTTTAGATATTGCTATGTTAAGAAAAGAATAGAATAACAGAGTGGGGGATGTAGAAGCATGGACGGCATGGAGTGTATGAAGTCTGAAACTCTGATGTGTGCCCATACTACCCCTGCCTGCAAACCCAGTAATGGGTGGCTACAAACCTGCTTGTAAACCACAATGTGAAGGGGAACTGACCAGATATATAAGCCCTGCCTCTGGGTGACCTGGGTGAATCTGTACAGCTGAGAGGTATGGCCACAGCAGGATATGGCCATTCTGGTAAGTCAATGTATGTAAAAGAAGGGGATCCTCAGACACCATAGTACCAAGGTGCTGGACCATGTACACAGACCCATCAGCAAGTGTCTGTAGCTACCCCTCCAGAATGGCAAGAGTGTGCAAGAATGTGTAGGCTGTGGACCACAATACTGGACTCAGATTCATTCATTTTGTATTTCCAAGTAAATAACTGTGAGCAAATAATATCTGTCAGTAGTTGATGACATAATACATCATGGTTTAAAACAGTACATATGTCTGAATATTGCTGCTAACACCAACCATGTAACTCAAGCATCACAGACAGCAATAGTTACAGTATCCCCCTGTCAGTTGCCCATTGTGGCTCCATATTGTCAACCTATCTACAGATATCCTGCAGAAACAGGTTGCTAGCTGTATGTGTAGAACACCAAACACTGGACTGGAGTACAACCCTACCTGAAATGGATTCACACACTCAGTACAGAAGGTCATGCTGGGCATGCTCCTACACTTAGAGAAATGAACCCCATGTCTGACAACACAGTGGACTATACATATCTGTCATTCACAGATGTCTGTGCACACACACCAAAATGTATACTATTCATGCTTCCCACACACACACACACACACACACACACACACACACACACACACTGGATAGGAATACTCACACATATCCAAGACCAATACACTATAATATGTCAAACATACACACACAGGGATGTGGGGAAGAAAGAGACAGACAGTAACAGAGAGAATTCCATTATGAAACCTGTCCCACCCACTACACATCCAATTGGCCAATATCGCATGATGTGCTGATGTCAATCACTGTACACATTCCTTTTGGTAGCCCTCTGCCCTATAGTGTCTGTGGTGCTTGTGATAACTGTGTAACATGACAGTACAAATCAGTATTCATGTAGCATTTGTATACTTAGTCCTGTCAAATGTAAAATTGTGTGTGACTGAGAGTGTATGTGTGTGTGTGTGTGTGTGTGTGTGTGTGTGTGTGTGTGTGTGTGTGTGTGTGTGTGTGTGTGTTTCCAGAGGAATGATTTATGGCCCATTCACACACACTGCACTTCCCATTGCTCATGTTTGCACTCCTGCTGATGTCAGTCACCTTGAAATAAACCATCGGCCAAGTCTTATCCCTATAAGTTCTGTGGCACTCGTGATAACTGTGTAACACTGTAGTGTAGCAAACTAGTTAGGTAGGAGCTCTAATCTTGGTTCTGCCAGCTGTGATAATGTGTGTGGAGATGAATGATTTTGAGGTCATTCACACCACTACACCTGCCATTGGCCTACTTTAGCATGCCTGCTGATATCAGTCACATTGAAATAACCCTTTGGCCAAGTCTCAGCCCTATAAGCTCCGAGGTGCACATGGTAACTTTGTAATACTGTATTGTAGCAAGCTAGTAGGTAGGAGTTCTAATTCTGGCTGTGGTAGTGTGTGTGTGTGTGTGTGTGTGTGTGTGTGTGTGTGTGTGTGTGTGTGTGTGTGTGTGTGTGTGTGTGTGTGTGTGTGCGTGTGTGTGTGTGTGGAAATGAATGATTTTGAGGCCATTCACACACACTACACCTGCCACTGCCCTACTTTAGCACACCTGCTGATGTCATTCACTTTGCAATAACCCTTTGGCCAAGTCTCAGCTTTCTAAGCTCTGTGGCACTCTGGATAACTGCATAGTACTGTAATGTAAACTAGTTAGATAGGAGTTCTAATCCTGGTCCTGGCAACTGTGATAATGTGTGTGTTTGTGTGCATGTCTTTGTTAACACTTGATTTTATGGTCATTCACGCTTCCTACACTTCCTTCCTTTCCCCTCCTTTAGCACTGCAGCTGATGTCACTCACCTTCAAAGATACCTTTGGACAGCTTTTCAACATATAAGCTCTGTAATGCTTGTGATAACTGCATAATACCATAGTGTAGCAAACTAGTTAAGTACGGGTTCTAATCCTGGTCCTGGCAACTGTGATAATGTGTGTTTGAGAGCGTGTTTGTCTTTGTTGACACCTGATTTTGTGGTAACTCACACTTCCAACACTTCCCTCTCCCCTCCTTTAGCACTGCAGCTGATGTTACTCACCTTCAAAGATACCCTTGGACTGCTGTCCCACATATAAGCTCCGTGGCACCTACAAAAACTGTGTAACACTGTAATACCAATACATAGCTAGGTAGGGGTTCAAAGCACAGTACTGGCAACTGAGTTTGCATGTGTGTGTGTCAGCCATATCCTGTGTGGGTGTGGGTGTGATTGTGTAATAACAGGATTCATTACAAGGTGGGTTTTGCTACATTTTCATATTGAGGACCCATATGCCCCAATGTCACATTCCAAAGCCAACAGTTGTCAAACACCGTAGTGGTTGTTGTAGACAATCCACAGCCATAAATGTATATATAGGCAACCATTATAATACCCAGATATTTCTCTCCACCCACAGATCATACACAAACACGCTTGCCTCTTTCTCTCATCCTTTCTTCCTTTCCCTCTGTCTCTCTGGCTCTCTGTCTCTCTGTCTCTCTGTCTCTCTCTCTCTCTCTCTCTCTCTCTCACTCCCCCTCTCTGGTAGATGTGGAAAAATGCATCTGTTTTGCATAGGCAGGAGCTTGACATTGGTAGGTAATGCTCATGATCAGCTGACAGCCTGTGCATGAATTGGCATCCTCCACCTGCTAATTGCATGTGGAACAGCTGTGGTATCATTCCTATAGCCAATTGCGTAGAAACACACCCCCATAAGTAAGC
>NC_056731.1:227850861-227855861 GCF_019279795.1 Protopterus annectens
GCCAGGTCACTCTGTAGTTCATGTTGAACAGAGCCAGGGATATTCTCAGGTCCCATAGAAGCTGTATTGTTGGCCTTGGACAATGGTGTTTTAACCTGTGCTGCAGTAATACTGGGTGCCTGGTGGTGTACTGGTATTGTGATTGGTCCTTTGGGGGGGGGGTGAGGACTAATGTTTGCACTTATGATGCCAGCCAGTATACTGGCAGTATTTGTTGGCTCAGTCTAAGAAGTTTCATTGTCTAGTAGCTCAGAACAAATCTTGCTATTGCCATGGAGATTCTTATCATAACTGTATGAGACCTTGTGATTGTCTTCACTATGTGATTAATTCTGTTCTCACAGCTAACCTTGTAGTATTTGATGAGAGATCTCAACCTTCAATTGAGGCTGATAAGGGTTGATTTCCAGACTTGGGAAGTAATGTTATTCCATATTGGATCCCTCCTTCTGTTGTACAGTGTCTGTATGGCAGCGGACCACCAGATTTGCTTCCTTTTATTGGAGGTGAGGGTCCTGGTTGTAGTGGGTATGGCAGTATCCATGCAGTTGTGTACATGTTCATAGTGTATTGCTGCTCGATTTAACTGTCATGCACCTAGTCTCCATTTATATGGCTGCCATGAGGTTAGCCACCTCAGTTGTTATGAGGCCATATTCAGCATTGGAAAGGCTTTTCATGGTGGGTAACTGTGCAGGGGGGCATGGGAAGGACATGGATTTCCAAAGGTGATTAATTTGTGTTTAGATATAACAAGGAGGAGTTGACTATTGGTGTCAAGCAACAGCCGCCCATGTTAGGAAGGACCAGGTTGATATGATGGACATGTGCATTGGTACATGAGTAGCTTTCCCAGTTAATGGTGGGATAGCTGAAGTCAACCAGTATGTTAGTATTAGGTAGGACAGTATTATTCTCCATGGTGTTAAGGTACATGGACTGTGAGTGTTGGGACATGTTTGGGGACCTATAGCAAGCTACGACCTGAACTATTGCCCTACCCAATGTTAGCTATGTCTGCAGGATCTGTAATGCCTAAGTTGGTCAACACTCTGGAGGTGTGTGCCTCCTCAATGAATATGGAAACACCATTACCTTTTGAGCTTCAGTCACAGTTCTGCAGCCAAGAATGGGTAATAGGCTGGTAGTGCAGGGGTGCCTTTAACCAGGTCTCTATTACAGCACAGATGTCATAGTTTCCCATTTTAAGAAATACATCCCGTGAGTGCATTTTCAGATGTAGACATCTAGTGTGCAGCAGGATGCCCCTCAGATTGCATGTGTTTGTAGCTGTCATATATTTCTGTATATGTATGTATACATATACATATATTTATATATATGTATTCACCTTTCTATATATATGTATCCATGCATATATGTGGATATACATGTGGATGTATCTCTCCCTCTCTCTCTCTCTCTCTCTGTATATATATATATATATATATATATATATATATATATATATATGTGTATTATGTATAGATTTGTCCACATATATTCATTTCCATACATATATACACACTGACTGATTCCTCAGACTCCTTTCCCAACTGTTGAATGACTGTACTAAGTGATATGTTTGGAATGTCATCACTATGCTATATGGCTCAGATGATGCAATGGTACATTGCTTTGATTGTAGTTTACAGGGCCCTGGGTTCAAGACTTTAACAGGCCTTATTATTTTATTGCAAGGCAGAACAGTCCTGCTGGGGAGGAAGGGATAAGGACAATAATTGAAAGAGGTCCCATGTTTGGGTCCCTCCACCAACATTCAGAAAGCCTTCTGTCAGAGCTGTTGCAGTAAGAGGTACAGAGTATGGATCCGATGTCCAACTGCACTATATATATATATATATATATATATATATATATATATATATATATATATATATATATATATATATATACATATGTGGACACACACACATGTATATATATATATATATATATATATATATATATATATATATATATATATATATATATATATATATATATATACATATCTATATATATAATATCTATATATATATATATATATATATATATATATATATATACACACACACACACACACACACACACACACACACACACACATATATATATATATATATATATATATATATATATACATATGCATATATATATATATATATATATATATATATATATATATATATATATATATATATATATATATATACTAACTGTACCCGGCCACACGTTGCTGTGGCTCAGTCTGTTTAAATGGAAAAGAAAGAAAAGAGAAAGCGCATGTTTCTAATATTTTTAATTTCACAATGCTTGTGGGTATACAATAATTTTTGTTGTTCCATTGTCTGTGCAGATATAGAGATTGTCTGGTTTGCCGACTCTAGAACACGCAACATATAATTGTCCATGTGAGAAGCGATCTGTGTGTAGATCTAAACCGCAGAATTCTAAAGATTGGCCCTGAGCTTTGTTGATGGTGATTGCAAACACCAATCGAATTGGGAATTGCAATCTCTTAAATTGAAATGGCATATCCGTTGGAATCATAGGAATGTGAGGAATAAGGACATCTTCACCTTTGAAAGGTCCTGTCAAGATTGTTGCTTCTATGACGTTGCTCATTAATTTTTTTACTGCAAGCTGCGTGCCATTGCAAAGCTTTGGCTGGTAGATATTTCGCAACATGATAATTGGCACGCCAATTTTCAATTGCAGTACGTGCAGTGGCATCCCTGGCAGATCGAGGGAATTCAAAAATTCTATTGGATAATTAACCGCATCATCTGCTTCCACAACAGTGTCGATGGACTTGTATGTGACTGCCTCGCTTTGAATGTTAGACTGAATAATATTTTTAAGTTCATAGACATCTTTGTTCTTGGCCGCAAAATAACTCATTCCATCAGCCAATCGTGATTCTTATAATTGGCTTGAATATTGGGAAATACTTTTTCAACCAATTCTTCTTTTGACGTCACTAAATTGCAGAAGTTATGAGGCAGTGAAATTCGTCCTGAGGTCAAATCAACCGGCACTGTTCCGTTCCCAATTTCCAGCAATTGATGTGAAAATATCTCAGCTGATCAATTGTTTTGCAGCTGGACACGCATATTTGTAGTTAATTTTAACATCTTTACATGTCGCCACAAAGTAGGGTATTTCAGGCAAGCATTTATTTCATCCGCTGGTGTCGATCGAGGAGAATGAAGCAGATCTGAAGCTGCAGAACGCGATCGCCGTGCTCGCAACCATTCATCCTCAAGTCTGGCTGCACGTCACTCTGCTGCTTCCTCGGCACGTATTTGAGCCTTTCTTTGTCTGTTTCACTCGTTCACTGATGCCCGTTCTTCCTCAGTTTGATTTGCAATTACTCGTTGCACTTCTTCCGCTCCGCGAGTACGATGACCTAAGTTTGATCTTCTGCGAGGTATTATTTGGATGAACAAAAGCAGATCGATTGCACTGAAAAAGAAGTAAGAAATTTATAACAAAAACATATAAAATTGCATATTTGTATACAAATATATAGAATCCACAGTAGGTATATAAAAACACGCACGTATTTGAATGCGTGTGACATCTATATAATAGTAGGTATATAAAAACACGTGCGTATTCGATTGCAACATTGTGTGAAAATTTCAAAGCTATCGGTGAAGAACTTTCGGAGATTTAAGATTTGGAAATCAGAAGCCCATGAGCCCCCAAATGGAAACAGTTGAACTGAGGTCTCCACCCATGGGCTTTCACCACTGCACCTTCATAGTCTCAAAGGTGGCTGCACTGAGGGCTGAGAAGGAGGGGCAGGCTAATTCTCTAATTGCGCCATGCGGCCCTCAAGCTGGAATAGCAGATCTCCAAACTTTCGGAGCTCGCTATGCACCAAACCCCATACCTAGCTTCGGGTGACAGGATTCTGTCTGCACCCACTCCCAGGGAGTGGACGAGCCCCATCCCCCGAGATGGTTGCACCCAAAGTTGGTGCAAGACCAGCGGATGAGGAGGTCCCATGGTGGGTCCCAGATGTGCTGGGGCCTGGTGCCACAGCCAGATGAGGTGGGAGAGGTGAGTCTGCTGGGACCGGCCTTCCCAAACGTGCTATGGTGTTACAGTTAATAATAGTCAACACAATCCTTGATTAGTTATAACAGCATGCATAGATATTCCCATTAACCCAAAACAACAGATTTGGAACTGTTGCATAGCAAACAGAACACATGCATATATGGAACCACAGTGGCCATTACAACGGAATGCAGGTTACATTGATAGCAACAGGCCACCAATGATAGTATTTCAACATAGAACATTAATAGAAATATTTGTTGAACAATTGGACATATGTCCCAACAGCAGGTTTGGTGTAAACATACCCACTGATTTGTGTGCTTAGATTATTGTTGCAGATATGGTGGGGAAGGAGAGATGTCAATTATCAACTTGTATATCCTTGCAGTACTCACAACTTTAATGATCATTGCTCTAATCATTACTCTACAGGTATTATTACAATACCCTATGGCCTTGGTTTGGGCAGTGGTATGTTTGCACAAAGTTTATACTTCAGCTGTCTTATAGCTAAATTCTACTTCACTTACCTGGTAGACCTGTGGAGGGAATGTTTATTAACACTACCAGACTGTTTCTAGACATATTTCCAGATTCCTGGTTAAAATTATGCACCTACCTCTTAATGTCTTAATGCACAAACTCTGGACAAAGCTTGACAATATGGGCATACAAACAGTGACATATTTTGAATATTGCTCCTATAAAAGTAGAGAGAGTTGCTAGAGTAACAGGATTTGTTTTAATATACATTTTCTGAAGGATTAGAAGTCTGAAACTCAAATGTATGTCATTATTTAGTGACTACAATTCTGAGATCATCCCAGTGATTTGCCAGGGAAAAAGAGGAACGAGCCAAAAATATGAGCCAGTTATCTGGACATTCTGTGAAAATCTGTACACTTGAGAGGTATGATTATGCATAC
>NC_056731.1:227860861-227925861 GCF_019279795.1 Protopterus annectens
AAAACTTTCACTTTCCCTACTGCAGTGTGATTCCAGAGTTGGTATATATAATTAGAGGGGTGTAGGAGGCACAGCCCCCCCACATTAGTAGGATTTGAATCCTCCTAATTGTGAGGGTTGTATATATATATATATATATATATATATATATATATATATATATATATATATATATATATAAAACTACCTTACCTTCAAGTACGTCTGGGCTGTTTACTTTCTGTTGGCCATCCATGGCTGTTTAACGTATTTTTTACAATGAGGTGTCTCTCAAGGAAAGGACTGTTCAAGGGTTTGTGTTCAGTGAATGGCCATTTGATGAATTTGATGGCTGAACATAGACCCCATCTACAGTTATCCCATATCTCCATTTTTATAAATTTCTCTTCATTGTCTTTGCCCATCGTCCTTCTGTTCTATGTTTTTTTGGTTCTGTTTACCAAACGTAATGTAATCCAGTTCTTTTAGTGCCACTTCATTCATGTCCTTTAGCAAGATTTCCACAATTTCGCTCCCTTACTCTCTTGTGCTTAATTTTTTTTCCTGTTTCTATCCTGTGAATTATGTTTCATGTCAGTACATGCATTGGGATACATGTGAGCCCCTCACCCTGCCTTTTCCTATTCCCTCCCTATTTTTGCTTTACTCCCTCTTTTCCCCCACTTCCTTTATTGACCCAGACTGCTGTGTCTTTTTGGATTTGTTGTAGCCTGTTGCCTCCAGGGTCTGTTTGTATGTTGTGCAGTACTTGAGGTTTTCTGGCAGTATCTTCATGCTGACTGCATTCATTATCTCAAGTAGTTGAGAAGACCCCCCCCCCCCCACAGAGTATCCCTTGCCTTTTTTCCTCTAGGTGTTTCTATATTTCTCCCAATATGATCCCAGTATAGAACCCTTGATACTTGAAGAACACTGTCTCTTTCATCTAACCTATTCCTGTCTTCCACTCCCTTTTATTAATCTCATTATCACAGTCTTTTTCTGTTGCACGTGTACCCTAAACATCTCAAATGTCTCTCTTATAGCTCTCTTTGCTGTATCTACATCATCTGACATTAACATGTAGTTATCTGCATATTAAGACAAATTGAGATTTTGTCCACCTTTTCTTTCATCACTGCTAAACTGCATCTGAGTTCCATTGTCAATTCCTCAATAACAAGCATAAACAGGCCTGGTTATAGTGGGCTCCTTTATCTGGTACCTCTCTGTTTATCCCTGACTGCTCAGATACCCCTCCATTTATGAATATTTCAGTTTCTAGGCCTTAGTATAAGCCTTATATCCAAGGGAATATTACAGCCACTCAAGCTCCATCTCAGCTGCCTGAACAGATGGTCAAACCTGAACATGAGTTCAGAAATGCAGCTGCTGCATTTGCTGGATGAACTCAAGTGACTACCAATGAACAGATAAGTGGGAAAGGGAAATAGGGATGGGGATCTTAGGTTTATGGAATGGTATGGAGGTTTAGGCTAGCGGGGGGATCAGAAGGTTATGTTGGAGAATTTTAGGTTTAGGGAGTGCTTTGGGGATTATACAGGGAAGGGGGATTTTAGGTTTGCAGAGCAATTGGAGTAGTAGAAGATTAGGATTACAGATGGCAGGAGGTTTTCAGGTTAGTGGACTGGAGCAGAAGTTTAGGGTTAGAGTAGGTGAGGGTGATTTTAGATTTAGGGAGTGATTGGGAGAGTAGACTTAGGGAGAGAAGGGGTATTTTAGGTTTAGGGAATAACTGGGGGTAGGGAAGGCTATGGTTGAGGAGGGAAGGGGGATTATAGGTTTAGGGAGAAATAAAAAGATTAGGGTTATGGAGGGAAGAGAGCAGGATTTTATCTGATGGGAGCAAGTAGAGGCAATTGGAGAGTTAAGGCTGTGGAGGGGAGGGGCTTTAGGGACTGATTGGGAGTTTAGATTTAGGGAATAGGTGACAGCTTTTAGGGTTAAGGTCATGATTCTCAGATTGACAGTTAGCCTTTGCTACCTTTACAGGAATTGACTCATTCAGAATTAGAGCACTTGCCAACAAGAAGGAGGGGCAGCTGGGAAGTGTGTCAGGAGCTAATGGTACATGAGTACTTGTAGTACACTGGTATCCAATGTATGAACTTTCTCTTTCCCACCTTTGCTGCAGTGTGTACCATAGAATTTCCAACCTCACCATATCAAAGGCCTTCTAAAGGTCAAAAAGCATAACCCTACCCTTCTGTTCCTGCTTGTGGACTTTACTGTGCATAACCTCTAATAGGCCTCATCGTTTCTTCCTTCTTTCCTTCCCTACATGAATCCATTTTGCCCTTCTAGCATTATTTTTGGAGATACTTTGTCCAGTCATCCAGCCAGTTCCTTTGCCAAAAATCTTGATGTCTCCATTAATCAAAGAGGTAGATCTATTATTTCATATGTCTTCCCTTTCTCCTCTCCCTTTAGGCATCATGGTTATCCTGGCCCTCCTCATACTTACACAGGTTTTGGTTAAGTCCTGTGTTTTATATTCACCCTCTAAGACCTTCCACATTTCCTCTCCTTCGCATTTGGAGAATTTTACATTATTCCATCTGGCCTTCTAACTTTCCTCTCCTTTATATTACATATGAATTTCCTTATCCCATCCAGTCACCTCTGCATTCAGCTTGTCTCTTGTTCATTCACTGATGTATATCCATCTACACTCTTTCCCTGGTTTCATTATTAGACTTTTATCCCTTTCTGTTGTTTATAAATCTCATTGTAATATTCCTTAAATCTTTCTCTTATTAGCTTGTCCTCCTCTAAATATTTTATATCTCCTCCCCTTATCCTCCATTCCTCTATCTCTGCCTATGTGTTCTTGTATTTCGTGGCTGGCTGTTTCCCTTGAGATTCCTCCACTATCCACCAGTAGTCACTCCAGAACCATTGTTAAATTTCTTTCTCTGATTTTTTCTGATCTGTAGTTTACTTTTATTTCTGCCAGTTTTCTTCTGTACCACCTTCTGCTCTCTCTCTCTCTCCAGATCATCAGGTACCATTCCCTTTTTCCTCCTCTTCATTCTTTCTAAGATCAACAGTTTTACTCTGAATGTGATCTTGATCCCATCCAACTTGTGTTCTCCAGTTTGTTTTTCATATTGTCCTATTTTAATTCCTTTACTAGTATTTCAGTGTTTCCATGCCCACCTTTTCATTCTTGTATAACCAGCCCATCTCCGCCATCTTCTCACTGCTTGCTCTTACTCCATTATTACCTTAAGTCTCACTGCTGCACGATCTTAGGTATGTTACTCCTGCATTTGGAGCTATTCCATTCTTTCTTTTAAGTTGTCCTTTACTAACAGCCTATCTAATCTATTTGCCTGTAACAAAATATTTCACGTGAAAGTATATCCCTCTTGGTTGTTAAGCTAACCTCCATATGTCTGTCTCTCTTTCATTCCTTGGACTAGTTCTTATCTCTCTCTTATTTTAACTTTCTTTCCCCCTGTACAAACCTTTCTTTTTCCAGTTCTGTGGTGACATTGCAGTCTCACCCCATTGTTTCTGTTCTATCTCTTCTTGTCTGTGTCTGGTTGCAATAAAGTTCTTGCAAAGTCCTTTTTCATCCATGCTTGGTGTGTATGTATTTTCTGTTGTCCAGCATGTACCTTCCACCCTTCTCTGACAGATGATCTCTCTCTGCTTTTCCCACATTTTAAAAGTGTTTCTGTGGTTGTCCGAAGTCACTTAAGAAATATAATTGCTTCTTCCTTCTCTTCTCTCCATGCTTTGTTGTCCATCTCTCCCTTTCTGTTGTCATAGCATGTTATCTTCTCCTCTCTATTTCAAATAAGCCTCTTGTAATACAATAGTATCTCATCATCTTCTTATCGTTTTCCTGTATTCTTCTACAGATTGAAGACAAGTGCATTTGGGTGATTTCATGAAGTTCAGGTAATTTGGGGCATGTACATATTAAAGTTGAATCATTTGCATATTTTACCAAGTTTGTATTCCTTACAAAAGTGTGGAGTTTTATTAATGAAGATATTAAGGAGAAAATACCTTATAATAGAGCCTTGCAGACTTCCTATTATGACTGTTGTCTATCTGATAAATAACTTTGGAGCCATGTAAGGGAGGATTGTGAGAGAACTATAGATATGAGTTTATGAAGTAGTTGCTGGTGAAATACTGTGTTAAAACTTTAAAAATCTAGGAGCATGGTTGACACTAATTTATTGTTATTTCTGTGCTGGTTTATACTATCTGTAAAATGGAACAGGGCAGTGCTTGTGCTGTGGTAGGGTTTAAAATAATGCTGTGTTTTGGAGAGGAAGTTGTTTGCATTTAGGTGTTTTATGGGTTGAGTGTGAATCAACCTTTTTAGTATTTTTGATAGGGGGAAATGATTTCTATGGGCCTATAGTTATCAAGTTCTATGGATGTACCACCTTTATGTGGTAGTATGATGAATTATTTCTTCCATATAGATGGGTGGTAATATTCATCTATATATCTATTTATTAGTATGGAAATAGGGTAAGCAACAGTATCAGCTGCCACTTTTAAGTAGTCAGGGGGAGTTGGTCAACAGCAAGGGTATTTGGCTTTAGATTAGATAGAAGCTTCCTGTTAGTGGAGGTAGGAACTGGATTAAAGTTAAGTTGTTGCAAGTAGTTCGAACTAGGTATGGGTAATGAGAGGATAGCTGAGCGATGTATTTTAGTCAGAAATATTGTTTGTGTTACGTAGGAGTTGAAATGTGTAGGGAATGGGACTGAGTCAGTGGTATTATTGGTTGTGTGGGTAGGGGTAGCAGTCAGTCAGTGGTATTATTGGTTTTGGGGGTAGGGATGGCAGTGAGTCAGTGGTATTATTGGTTGTGGCGTTACGGGTGGTAGTGAGTCAGTGGTATTATTCATTGTGGGGGGTAGGGGTGGTAGTTTGGCCTGGGTATAGTAGCTTATTTATGGATGACCTAAAAATTTTGGGGGTTATTTTAGTGTCTATTTTGGAGTGAGTAATGGTAGCTTTTTATTTTATTTATTTATTTTTGTCTTATTTGATGTGACATTTTTACTATTTCTTAGATGTCTAAAAAGTTGGCATGTGTTTTGTGTTCCATTTTTGTGCCAATCATTCCAGGCTTTGTCACACTGTAACATAAGTTTGTTTGCTTCCCTCTGTTAATCATGGTGTACTGGGTTTGCATTAACATGTTTTGGTATACGCTGTGACAAGATTATTGAGGATTTTTAGTAGTAGTTCAGTTATATCATACCAATATTAGGATAAAGGTCTCTTTGTTAAAGTTAGTTTTATTGTGGACTTAGTTGAAACTGATTTGTTTATCTTGAGTAACATCTTACTGCATAATTTGGAGGCTGGTCACTTTTGCTGTCTGGAAGACAGCCATTATGCTAGGATTACTGATAAGTATCTTGTCCAAGGCAGATTGCCTATTTGTAAGTGTGTGGACTCTTGCAGTAGATGTATTTAACTGAGTAACACTGTAAACGTTTGTGGAAGATGTCAGGGGGGTAATATTAATGATATTCCAATCTATGTTTAGGGCTCCTAGAAGTATTGTTTCATGGTGGATATGATGAGATATTCAGTACAAAATGTTTTCAGCAGTGGTGATGCTAGTTCCTGTTGAATAGGGTTGATAAGCAGAGGGTTTTTTTTTGTTATTTATTCTGTGATATGTTAGAAGCAGTTCTACATTATTGAACTTTTGTATTTTTTCTATTTTTTTGTATTTCTTTCCTTACAGTTTCTCATAAATTGTTCAAAACCATACTCAAAATATATATACAGTACTTATTTTGGGTCTATATCAGCATCTCAAATGCTGGCAATATCAAATCTGATATTGTCGCCTCAAGAATGCCGAAAGTGCAGAACATTGAATGGGTAAATGGAAATCTCTGAAAGGGGAGATTTCCATTTACTTCAATGTAGTGTGGTCTCGGAGTTGGTATATTTAAATAGCGGGGTGTGGAGGGGTGCAGGGGGGGTACACCCTTTAGTTTTTTTTTTTTTTTGGGTGTGTTTATTTTATCGGATTTTGAAAATTTGATAGGTCAATCATTTCAATTCAACATTTAGTGATTCGACCTATTAAATTTTCGAAATGCTGATATAGACCCTTTATTTTCTTACGTCTATGAGTTTCCATTTCTGTCTAGCTCATATAACCCTGCTAACACAGATACGATTTTATAAGTGGAAGAAATTTTCAGGCCAGTGGAAGAAATTTTCAGGCCAGTCTCCAAGCTTCTTCTATATACACATACACTGATTTCCATTTTCCATCCCCACACCTCCCCTCATAATGAGGCCACTGCATCCCCTAATAATAAACGAACATTTGAAAAGTCAAGCAAGTATTTAAACATTTTTATTGATAAAACATCCTAGTATGGACAAGTGTATTTTCAGTGACTGTGCATCTTAGCAATAAAATATTATATGCAATAGGAGAAACATCTAATAAAGCACACTCCTTTATTTAAATATGCATTAAATTAAAATAATGTTTGTATTTTCTGTCTTCAGTCTTTTTATACATATACATCAGTTTTAACATATAAACTCTCAAAACAGAATCTCTTTTTAAGGCAGTTACACATTCATATACTGACTGCACATATATCATAATACCATCCCTGCCTTCATATTCATGTGTATTCCTTTATTCGTGCACACTTCTCTATAATACCACTCCTACTGGCATCAACAAATTTATCATACCTTCCCGAAGACAGTATGTCCATGTTTCCAACTACAGTCCATTTACCTTTAGCAAAGTCCAGATATGACCCAGCCTCTGCTTATCAACCATACTTTCCATCATACACCTTTTTACAACCTCATATTAACAAGGTCACTACTTTCATCAAGGCATTAATAAATCCTCCCTTGTCCCTATATATTGGGTCACTCATCACCTTACCTAAATTCATTTCAAGCATACCTTCATTCTTCTAGCAACTTGCCTACTTCTTCCTCTTCTTCCCCCTCTTTTAATTTTCTTTCATTCTTCCTGTTCTCAGAATTTAGTCTAAGTCTTTGTCTCAGCTCATACTTACTTAACCAGCAGAAAAAATGCCAGCACAGAAGGTATATAAAACATGTAATATGTCACTCCACAATTCCTAGTCCTCTTCTGAACCATGGTATCTCGTAATTGTTAGTTACTGGAGTGATGTTCTTTACTGGGCATTGTCCACCTCAATTCATTCCTGACCCACTTCTCAACTGGCATCTCCTCTTCAGCTTTTCCTCTGCTTTCCTTCTCACTTCCATCCAGGTCTAGCCACTTGTTTTGGGACAGCCACCATGCCGCAATCCCATTCAATACTACTTCTGTCACTTGTCTCCCACCTTTTATTCACCTCTCTAATTATATTGCAATAGACAGTAACTGCATCCCCCAATGTATTGGCCATATAAGTCTGCCAATTCAAACCACTTGGAACATTGTAAGGTATAACAACCTCAATGCAGCACCCTCTTTTGGGAGGTTCTGTACATCATCAGTCTCTTGGTATATAATTGAGTGAATAGTCATCCACAATTTTCATTATAACACCAACTTGGCAAAGCCTTTCTTTAAAGGAAAAGCCCACTCTCAGTGGAATTTAATGCAATCCTAAAGTTTCTTTTCACCCCACAATATGGCTTCGGTCAGTGCTTTGTAAAACTTTCAATTACTTGTCATAGACTCAAAAGAAGAGAAAACCAACCCACCTTTTTTTCCCCACTGTTGACCATCAGCTACCACCAGTTCAACAACTCATTCACGGAGTCCACCGGACTCACCTGATCAAGGATTATGAATTTGATGAAGTGCTGGTTTGCTACAGATGAGGCATATCAAGGGCGTAGCAATAAAACAGCATAAGTGGGAAAATGCAATGCAGAAACACATTTATGCTTCATTAAAAAAGAAAAATATCATAACACTTTCAAAACCAGAAGGTTGCAATTATTTTGTACTGTGCTACACTGTACATTTAGAGACAGGAGTTAAAAAAAAAAAGTATTTTTTTAAAGAAATAGTGCATAGTTTTAAACATTTATGACAAAAACATACATTTCTCACTTCAGACACTGGTGTAATAGTAGAAGTAGTTTGCACATCTGTATATCTGTTAAAAGTTCTTTAAGGCAATATCTCTTAGTTGACAGCTCCTGGATTACAGTGATGGCTCTAACACTTCCAGAAGAATGTGGGAGACCGTCTCTCACTATTTAAAGTACTACAAACTTTCAACCTTAAAACAAGCCTGCATTTCAATTTTTTTGCTGAGGATGCAGAACTGTTGTGAATAGGTGAGAGCAGCTCTGAAAACAATACAACTGGTAATTCAGGCAAAAAGTGAAAAGTAGTCAATTAAAGAACCAATATAAATGTCTTTATCTTTAAATTACCTGTCGCTGTGTTGAAGAAGTGCCAGATATCTGAGTTTCTGGTTTATCTGCCAAATGTCTGTACACACCGTATGTCTGACAAACATTGTTTATTATACAGCAGCATATAGTGGAGGTAGACATAGTAATTAGTGCTTTTGAACTGAACCAGACTGAATTATACTGTCTATTGTAGCTCTGAAAATCAGGATTGTTCCTTTCTTCTATAATGACAGGATTAAAATAAACTGCACTGTTTCCTGTAATTTCTGGAATTTTACTGATTTCTGAATATCTGAAGCTGGACATTTGGCCTGACTTCTGTACTCAATTTTCTGAGTATCTAAACTGAACTTCTGTACTCAGTCTTCTGAGTATTTTAACTGCACTGACATGTCTAGAAAGTCTCTCTCATAATAATACAACCCTGTAAATTTCCTTCATGTCCTTCATGCCTCTTTAACCTTTGTTCCCCAACCTTGTACCATCTAAATAAGATGTGTTTTGTACTAAATGTCCTGCACACTCTGTTAGCACATTTTATTCTTGCCAGTGTTTTGGCCTGGAGCTTATTTCACTGAGCTCATTGTTATCCTTCACTGAAACATTCCTTTCTATTGAAAATGCACTTACTGAAACTGCATGTAAAATGTAAAATATAAAATAAAGATATAAGCCTGCTTTAATATGACTACTTCTCTAGGTTTATGCAAAGAGAATACTATGTATATGTAGGATTTATTCTGACAAAGCTGTATTTAATTGAACTATGTTCTTACAGTAAGGTACCAGAAGCTGCATCATATGTCTGTGACTCACACTACAGCCATTCTATTCACACTGAATAAAAATAAACTTACTTATTTCTATCATGACTCATACAAAGGGGTCCTAAAATAGGTTATAGGAATATAACCTCCAAACAGTAATACAAGATCACCTTAATTTAGTAGGATCAACAGCCATTTTGAGCCAACATTTTAAAATATAATGAGGAATATGCAGAGTGATTATGATACATTTGAACAGCTCAGAATAAAAAATACAATGAAAAGATGAAATTTTTGAGTTCCAATGTAGAAAATTCCTTTAAGATCCATATTTTGCACAAACTGTTTCTTGCATTGCTAGATATGTAACTTCAAAATAAAATGTCAGGATTTATAGTTTCCTATTCTTCTGCTGAATTTATAAGCTTGATTGACCCACCCATGTAAATATTGTGTTTCTGCTAACAGATACAAAAGGCATTGCTCCATGATGTATATACAAATTAATATATCAGGCTAAAAAATCCAGCTTTGTTAAATATATTAGAACCTTACTTTACAAACCGTGGTCTTAGATCTGAAAATAAATCACCACGACAAGTGAACAAATCATCCAACACTGCTGGTGATTCCCTATTCTCCCACCATGTAGCAAAAGCCTGGAATTCACTTCCTGTTACTTATAGCCAGCCTTAGGCATAGGCCAACTAGGTGGCTGCTGTCTAGCAAGTTCACTTTTCCAGTAAACTGGATGGTGTACATAGACCAGGATGGGAGCACCAGGTGGTGTTGGGGGGCGCTGTGGAGCCCTTTTACCTAGGGCACCACTTAACCTAAGGCCCACCCTGAGCAGCAGAGTTGAAAGGTCCTACTTCATATTGCAAAGACAATGCCACTTCTGACACTAACCCAGGGAGCTGCTATAGGAGACAGTGCTGACAGTTCTGGGTGAAGACTAGATTCTCACTGTTCTCAAAATGCATGATGTCCCCTACCTATCCCCTATCATGGTGTCCCCCAACGTTTTGTTTCCATTACCATTCTTGTCTATCTTGTATGTCCTGCATGTTTGAGGATGCTTCCTAACCCTCCTCACCTACATGACTATCTCATTTCTAACACCTTTCCCAACATTCCATGCTCACACACACACAAAAAAGGTTGCCTGCCCTACAAGAAAGGAAAAAAATACACTCCATACATAGCTCTCCACTTCACCTATGTGTAATCTTAATACTATTGATTTGGTCCAATTGGCCATGCAACATTATTCTGTTGTAACCCATCACTGGTGCAGTGACTCTGAAAAGTCATGAAATTGTATATACAATTGTACATTTACATTGTGAAGAGGTGGCTAGCTATAGTGCTCTCCCATGACCCTCCTTCAAATTCCTGTATTCTTTCCACTGTGTCATACCGTCTGCTTGCCATCCCCATTTTCACCATTGTCCTAGCCACCTCTTTCACATGTTTAATCTGGTCAAAAAATTGATTCACAAGCAATGGACATGGACAGAAATGGCCCATGGGAAAGCGTTGCCATTATGTTATTGGCATTTGTAAGGAGTTTGACTCAGCAATGCTGAGTGACATTGAACACTGTTTAACTTCTTAATGAAAAAGATGTAGATTTCCATTTAATATGAAGTGGTCTGGTTATCTTCACTCAAATCTGCTTAAATCTGCTGTGATATGGGAATACAGAGTGAAGGCAGACTAAGAGCAGTACTGTGGAACAGTTATGGTAGCAGTTCTTAGGCTGCTGGATGAATTAAAGTAGGAGTTAATATGTGGTGCATTGAGATAATTACCATGCTTGTAGCCTGATGTTTTGCATCAGGGTTCAATTGCAGCTGTAGATCAATTTATTAATGCTAATATTCCATCCATATTCCTATCATATATTTAACTGCAAATGTCTGCATTTCTCTCCATATAACACATATTCTTAATATACCATTGGAAAAGTGCAGCAAGATAACAGAGAGACTTATTAAACCAACCTTATCCTGCTTATGTATTCATGTTCATTGCACTCTCCTACCCCTTATTTGTACCTATAACAAACACTTTATTGTACAGAGCATGTCAGAATAATGATTTAATAAGTAAGACTATGACAACATACAGATGTTTCTACATGTTCCACCAAATATGTTGCTATTCCTCCCTGGATCTGTCTCTATCTCTCTCTGTTCACCCCTTTTGCTTCAGTAATTTGTCACTGTACTCCAGTTGTGTTATTTTAGTGTTGTAAAGCAACAATTCTTTTGTAGTTTGATGAGCTAGTGGTAATGTGTAGAATGATTTTTTTTATTTATTTCAAGTGATCTAATCCAGCCATTAGCTAAGTATTACTGACTATTTTTGATACATTATTTTATTTGTACCTATTGGCTACATATTTTTATGAATCACCATTACCTTTCTTCTGTCATAATCTACTTTGGCCCTGCAACCATCTCACCCTGTTGATGTATCTTCTCTCTTCTGTATCATTCATTTTTCACCCCTGCCTTTGCACAATGTCTGGTGACAGGCCACAACTGCAACTAAGGCTAAATGCAAGTACACAGCTTATGACAATATCTTGTGATTTTATTGCCTTCATCCACATTACTCTGTCATGCTCTGTCTGCACTGCTGTGCTAAGCTATGTTTAGTCAGTTTAATATAATTGTCAACAAGCAGAAGAGTTGAATGTGCAGATTACAGTGGTCAGTAGGGTAATGAAGATGAATATATACATTCACGTTTGATGAAATGTAGTGTCAAATGTTAACTATCAGAAGTTTGGCTTCCTACATGGTGTGCTTAGATAAATGTTTTTTTCTTGGAATGCTGTAAAGGTTCAAATGTTGTTGTATCTTTCGGCTTTTCCCGGTTAGTGGTCGCCACAGTGGAACTCCGGTCCGCTAATGATTGGCAGTAGATTTTTACGTACCGAGTTGCCAGCCCTGACGCACAACCTTCAACGAAGGTACGCCCATTCACGCATGTTTCCACACAGAAGACGCTTTAGCTGAGAATCAAACAGGACAACATCTTACTGTGAGTCAACAATGCTACTGCAGCACCACCACCGCAGCCAGATATATAAAAAAATGTTTCCTGATGTGTTGTCTGACTCCTGCAGATATAAGTCTTTGGTACACCTTTACTTAACACATCATTATCCTGCTGCTATATTAATTTGCCTACTATCTGTTGTGAAGCCCGTCTTGTACAGACCCAAAGCATCAACATAAATTCTTGCTATTTCCCAATCTAAGTTAAAAACTTTAAGATACACTTTGCCATCAGCAGTGCAATTCAGCTTGGTAGGTCTGTTCTCAGAGAGAAAAAAATAAATAAATAAAATCAATTAATTCTTGTTTTAGGCTGCACAACTTTGTATGTCTCTATTTAGTTGTGTCAGCAAGTGATCTTGATTTCAGAATGATGTTGACTCAGTTAATTCAGATGCTTCATGTATATCTGCTATACAGTAATTACAATTGCAATTGTGTTACATGTTGGGTTAATCTAATCCAATTTGTGTATGTGTGTGTGTTGTTAACAATCAGACTTCTCATGTGGTGTCTGCAGCTAATACAGTGGTTTTTAGACTGTAACTAGATAATAGGTCCTTTGCACAATATAGGGAACTTGTATGAATGGAGGTGTTTATGGTTAGGTGAATATATGCTCAATCAACTTGTATTCTAGGTAAATATTTTAAACAGCTACATGACTCCACCATCCCCTAATCCCAAATTTTATGACCACAAGTTCTTTTCAACACAAGACCGTTGCTAGACCTTCTATTTGTGCTCAATTGAGCAGAATTTTCTATACCTTACTTAAAGAAAACATGGCTTTTTTAGGTCATACTCTGTTCAGAACTCTCTAAATTAATGTTTCCGAAGAGAGTGTTATAGCTTTAAAAAATATCTATTTAATGTTTTTAGAGGGAAATTGGTGTAAACATTTGCTGTGGAGGATGTTTAAATTTTTCAAATAAAATGTGTTTCGTGGGGCAGAAATAAGAGTCCATGATTACAAAATTATATTCTCTGATGACACCCCTTGTGGAACACTTTGATGAGGTCATTCTTTCACAAGTGAACTGCCACACTTTAAATGTTAGACTTCTGGTGCTTGTGTTTCTTACCATATTCTCTAGAATGTGCAAATAGATATGTAGGAGGTTTAAATACAGCAGCTTCTCACTTCTGCAAGTGTGACGGTAAATGAATTCAGGATCATTTTACACACATTTGCAGTAGCGACCTTTACAATCCCAGAAGGCTGTAAAAAGGATTGTACCAGAAACAAACCCTTGGCAATACACTGCTGATACTATCCTTTCATAGATGCTGTATGCCTTACTTGTACTCTATATTCTCCTGTGGTGCTGGCTGCTGATAATCTGCTGTATAGATGGTGTAAGGGGATAGTTAGGTTGTTGAAGTCCAGCACTCCTTAAATAATGTGACTGTGATTACTATCGTATAGTGTACCTTTATGTATAGTTCTACTTATGAGATGCATTTGCAGTGGCACACTGTTACATTGGCAAATCCTAGCATCCACAGGGAAAATAACCGTTTGGACACACAATGATTATATAATGCTACCAAAACTGCAGTATCACATATTTGGAGTGTGAATTCTCCAGTGTTGCATGCCTTTGATAATGTGCTTTGTATATTGTGTAACCACATATGTAGGATGTTTGAGGCTCACTGTGAGTGGGTCTATATCGTCTTTCTGTGTATATTATTCTTCAAACAAAAATATGGTGTGTAGCTGCACAGTGTTATTGTGCACTTCAAACAATTTTTAGCATAGGTCTGGCTTTTGGAATGGCTAACTGAAAGCAGCAATATTTTAGAGCTCCATATAACTAGTTAAATAAGACAGGAAAAATATTATTTTTTTTCTTCAAAGTATAAAATCTTATAGATAAAGGACTAATTTACATAATTAGAAACTTTGGTGAAGTTTTACAAATAATTTCCTGTCAAAAAGCTTGGGGATATATTCACTTGTTAAAATGAGCAACTCAAAGAATTCCATCAGGATGCTGCCTTAAAGAAGGAACTACAACAGATGGCATCTACCCTGCAGGAGTTGTCTTTGAAGATGGATGATTTTAAAGAGAACCTGGAAAATCTTAAAACAAGCAGTCAAAAACAGGATGACACCCTCAAGGAAATGCTACAACACCAGACAAGGATAACAGGAACAGAGGTTTCTCTAAATGACTTAGAAAGCAGACTTAAGGAAGAGGAAACACAGAAAGAACTGTTTCTTAAACGAAACGGTTGGTTAATAAAGTAGATGACTTGGAAAATAGGGAGAGGAGAAATAACATCAGGATTTTTGGATTACCTGAAAACACAGAAGGTGAGGATATTATTTCCTTTTTATCAAGCTGGATCCCTGACTTTTTAAATTTAAAAGAAGAACTTTCCTTTGGCATTGAAAGGGCACACAGAGCTCTTGGGAAACCTGCCACTAACTCAAAATCTCCTCCTAGGTCAATAGTTATCAGATTTCTTTCATACTTGGACAAGGAACTGATTTTAAGATCTGCTTGGAGGAAGGCACCTCTAAAATATAAACAGAGCCTGATAAGATTTGATAATGACTATTCATCTAGAATAATGGAACAAAGGAAAAAAGTGTGGCTAATGATAAAGTTTCTGAAACAAAATAACATCAAGGCACAACTTGCATATCCAGCTAAGATAAGAATACTGTATGCCAACAAGATGAGGACTTTTATTGACTTAGAGGAAGCCTCTTCATTTATTAAAACTAATAATGTGGTTACTTTACCAGAAGATATGGACTGGATGTCACCTTCTCTCAAGAGAACAAAAAAAAAAAAAAAAAACAAATGTCTGGACAGATGTCAAAAAGAAGAAGCAAAAGACTGATACTGTTACAGCCAAATCTCTCAGAGCATCTACTATGATATGAATTGTTTTAACATTACTTTAAATGACCAATTTTACTGCTTGGAATTTTAAAACAAAGATAACTAACTATTGGAATCTTTATCTATATTTTTTGAAAATAGATGACACATTAGAGTTTTCACATTACCTCAGGTATGTAAAACTGGGTACTTTTCTTTCACAGAAGGAGGGTTATATAGCACATAAAATATTTATACTGTAAATCAACATACATAGTATTTGTGTATTTTTTCTTAATTTTCTCTTTTCTTTCTCTCTTTTCTCTTTTCTCATTATTTATTTTAACTGCATCTTGTCTCCCTTTCTAAATTCTCTCCTATTTACTATACTAATATAGTCTGTATATATTTAATAACTCACTATCTATACATAGATAAATAATAGTCTAAAATAATCTAGTTTTAAGGTAGACTAATTGGAATAGTGAACTTAATTAATTGTTATTACAATATTTATTAGATTAATGATAGTCACTGTTATGCTTATTGGGATTGGGGACATGTTCGTGATTAACTCAGAAATGTTCCATTCATGTACACATGTTCTTTGAATTATTTCCTTTTAGTATTAACAAATACATAAAAAAGGAGGGAAAAATGTACTGTTGGTTAAGAGAAGTGAAGCTTTCTTCACATTCTATTTGCGTTACCGTAGCAACAGTAAGCTATTGCTGCAGTTTCTAAGGACACTGTGAATCTGCGAAGTGCATTTAGCCTCACAGATAACAAATAATAAGAAAAAGTAATATTGTTTAGTTATTAAAATGAAACACAACCTAAACAAGGTAAAATAAATACATAATAGGATTATTTGTAAATATTTTATGATTTATCCTCACAGGATTACATATTCCTGGAAACACAACTGAAATTTTTCCAAACTACATGTGCACTGAAATGTAGCTGCTTGATTAAAAAGTATTACTCACTTAAACATGCTGATTTCACAAACTGTCTGTACTGTAAAGGTTACATTTTATATGTTACTTGAAATTGTCAGTCTCTAGAGCACATGAAAAGATACATATTACTTTCTGCAACATGTTATCTTTGCAGTTACCTCACACTCTGTACAAACGCACTTGGTAACTGATAGCTATTCATTTAAAATAGTTTAAATATTAAATGTACCCTTGAAATTGACATTTTGACAAAATATAATCTGAACTGTAAAATGAATGACTTGAAAGAAGTGAAGTAATACATAGATTTCAAAGACAGTTCTTGACACTACAGTAAAAGTAAAAATATATATTCATAATGAAGTATTGAAATGTTTTAGTCTTCCAGTTAAAATAGCTTACTGTCAACATTTTGCGATATCAGAAAGTTTGAAGAGCTAGGAAATTACTATTCTTTGTCTTTAAAATGATTATTAGACAGATGTTAGACTCTGCTAAGTTTAATAAATTGTGACATATGTTTATGAGGAAAAGTGGACTCAATTACTCACATTGGACTACACATTCCTAGAAACTCAACTGAAATGTCCCCAAATTACTTGTGAATTTAAATGAAACTGCCTGATTAATAAGCATAATTTACTTTAACAACCTGAATCCATAAGCTATCTGTTCTATATATACTACACTATATATGTCACTTGCATATGACAGTCTCTAGAGCACACGAAAAAATACATATTATTTTTGCAACATGCTATATTTGCACTAACCATACATTCTAAACTAACTCAATTGGCAACTGACAAGTTATTTATTTGAAACTGTCTAAATATTAAGTGTGCCCTTGAAATATTGTTGCCGTTTTGACAAAACAAAACCTGAATTGAAAAAGGAATGATTTGAAGAAGTGAAGTATTGTACAGATTTCAAAGACAGCTATTGACACTACAATATAAGTAGAAATGTATACATGCAAGGAAAAATTTAAATGCTTCATACTTTTAGTTAAAATAGCTTATTGTTTACTTTTTGCTTTATCAGAAAATTTAAAGAGATAGGAAATTAGTTCTAGTTTGTCTTTATAATGTTTACTAAAGTGATGTTAGTCACGGACTTGTTTAATGGATTGTGAGTCATGTATAAGACAGACTACTGAATGTTATTTCTATTTACCTATGTTTGCTGAATTTCTTTTATTAGTACTGATTTAAAACAAGGGAAAGAAAGGGAAGGGAAATCTCTGTTTTTGGTCAAGGGAGGAGAGGCTTAAGAGTATTCTAACTGCCCCGAGAACTCTCTAAGATGCTCTAAATACTATTTGATTAATACTTACCTAAGTTAAGTCTTGATTACCATATAGATACTTTCACATTCATTCTAGATCTGATGTGATTACCCATTCTGGAAGCAGGAGGTGCCCTATGCAGGATGGGAATTGTCAGGATGATTATAGTTCATTCTTAGACTCTGCTTTGTAAATCTATAAATATGTAAAAGCACTGCACACTAGAATGTAGGGTGCCTCTACTCTGAGTCAGGATACCACTGATAAGCCATGTCTTTTCATAAGTGCAAGTTGAAGTTGGTGAGCTGAAGAGTGGGAAAGTAAAGGAAGACAGCACACCTACAGTAAAGTCATATTTCATTGGTTATCATTCATTGTCTCCTGTAGAGTCCTTTTAGTTAAATTATTTTATTAATAATCTATTTATTGTTGGCTTATTTAGTGTATGCTTCTCTATTGCATTTAATTTATCCAAAATGACATATCTGACATGTTTGGGATCTCTTAAGGGTAACTAAATATTGGATATTTTCTAAGTCAACATAATAATTGTTTACACTACTAACATTCCATCCTGATATATAAAATACTATATAACAATAATAGAATAATATAGAATTTCATATCTCTTTTAAGAAAATTCTCTATATAATAATTTAACATATGGAGCTCAGTTGATATTGTTGGTTAAAGGTATCAGTGATAATCCAATAGATCTATCTTTATCTATTGGATTAGGAATGACATTCATTCCATGTTTAATGGGAAATTCATATTTACTTGTATTTAATACTTTAGAATTAATGTTTTATAGAAGTACTTTCTTAAAGCCTGACGAGAAGTTTACCCTACTTATATTTAAAGAAGAAAGAACATTGAATTACACTCCCAAGTTTACACACATAAAAATAACATCCAGTGTTATCAGAGAATATGGTATAACTACTATAATCAAAAAAAGAAAAAAGTAGCAAAAATTTTCTTCCAACAATAACTTGAAATGGATTTAACATTCTTACCATTAAATACTAATGGCTTAAATAATGCAAATAAAAGATCAAACTTACTAAAATATTTAAATCTAAATAAGACACAAGTAGTATTTCTCCAGGAAATGCATTTTAAGACTAATTATAGCTTTATTTGGAACCCTAAGGACTATCCAGTCTTAGCTCAATCCTCCTATAGAACAAATACAAAAGGAGTATCAATTCTCTGGAAGAAAAACAATCACTCCAAAAGTTATTTATAAATATGAAGACAAAGAAAGTCTACTAGCATTTGTTATAATTAAATGTAATAACAGAATATGGACCTTCGCTAATCTATATTGGTTCCTAGGAATTGGAGCAGGAACAGTTAAAAAACACCTAGATTTTATTTCCAACAATTATAAAGGAAATCTTATACTGGGAGGAGACTTTAATTGTATCTTAGAAGCTTCTGAAACCACCAAGAAGTCTTTTCGCATAGCAACTATTTCAAAATCCTTAAAAAAATGGATTGATTAATTTCATTTAATTGACACTTTTAAAGTAAAAGATGATAAATCCTTATTATTTCCCATAAAGATCATAGATTTGGAACACAAACCAGAATAGACAAATTAGTCATAGTTCAAGATTTACAAACAAAAATCCTCAACTTCTCAATAGTTCCATGCCCCTTCTCAGATCATGACTCTCTGATAATGAAGCTCCAAATAGAGCTTAAACCTTTAATCCTCTCAACTAGAATTCCATCATATATCATGAAAATTAAAGAATTCAGACCCTAGATGTTGTCAGAACTACAATTATTTCTTGAAATTAATAATACAACAGAAATCAGTAGAGTCATGTTTTGGGATTCATTAAAAGCGTATTTATTTGGTAAGACCCTTAGCTGGCACAAACACTTGCAAATCAGACTTTTGACAGCAAAATCTAAAAAAATCAGAATTGTCCAGAAGTCAAAAAAGAAACAGAGGAATTAAATAAAAATTATAATGAAATTCTAGCACACAAAAATTGTCTAGCCTTGTAAAAATTAAAAATAAACTCATTAGCCGCCTCCCCCAGATGTCTACATAACTTATCTACAAGAATTAAAATACAATCTAAAGCAAATAACATTAGTAGTATATATCATGAAAAGAAAAGGAAAAAAGTATCAAATATAGGAGACATCCGTGAAGCATTTCAGTTCCATTATATGGAGCACTTCAAAAAAGAAGATTTACTTGCCAACCAAATAAACTTAGATACAAACCTTATCAATATAAAAAAATTCCCAAAAACTTAAAACTAGACCTACAAAAACCTATATCCTACAAAGAAATTGTTGACAAGATAAAATAAAATAAATCTAACAAAGCTCCAGGGATAGATGGTATAATTATGGACATTTACAAACTCTTCCCTTCAACAGTAATTTCCCTTTTTCATAAAGCTCTGCTAGAAGTCCATCCAGAAGCAAAAATACCACCCCCATGGAAATATTCTCTCATAACACCAATTCTAAAAGATAATAAACCATCAGACCTTTGAACCTCATACAGACCTATATCATTACTGAATAATGATTACAAAATATCCATGTCAATACTAGCTAACAGAATGAAAATCCCACTTTCAAAGACAATTAATAATGATCAAACTGGATTTTTATATAACAGGCACACACATGGTAATATTACAATGATACTTACTCATAGATTATGTGAATAAAAAAGATAGAGAAACACTTGTAATCAGATTAGACATAGAAAAAGCCTTTGATTCCCTCAACTGGTAATATCTATTTAAAACTTTAGCATTATTTGAATTTTCTCCTCCCTTCATCTTATTACTAAAAAACATATATATTAATAACTTAGCCTACATTAAATTAGGTCCTTTCACCTCAGAATCTATCCATATAACAAAAGGTACTAAACAAGGATGCCCCATTTCTCCTATTTTATTTGCTTTAGCTATAGAAATACTTACAGAAATAATATGCAATAATCCAAGAATAAAAGGAATAGAAGTATACGACCAGTACATATCTTAAATAATGCTTTTTGCTGATGATATGTTATTAACCCTATCAAACTCCAGAGAGTCATTAGGAGAGCTAGAAGAAGTAATGGAGACATTTTATAAGATTTCAGGTCGACATTTTAATAGGTCAAAATCAAAATTTCGATTTTTAAATAAGAAAAAAGAACTGCAAGTTACAGATAAATCCATCATAGGAAAACAAGAACTTATGCTAAATGATTTAGAAATAATGTTATGCAAAAATATAAACTAAACAATATTAATAAATTATAAAAACATTATTGGAACAATAAAATATATATAGAAAAGTGGAACAAAATTATATTAACTTTTGAAGACAGATTACAATTAATAAAAATGGTCTTATTGACAAAAATACTATATGTAGCATTAGCAATATAGTTAATTCCTGGAAGATGCATTCTTAAAGAAATAAACTCATGTTTAATAAAATATTTAGAATAGAGTTGCTGTAACTCATCACATTAGACCCTAGAAACAAGGAGGATTTAACTTCCCAGAAATAGAAACATATATAAAAGCATCTGTGCTTAAAACTACAATAGACTTGATAAACCCTAATTATTTTGCCAACTGGAAAGAATTAATAATGGCTATATTAACAAATGAGTTTAATCTGTTAAAAAAAAATTAATAGTAGTCAAATCAAACAAACCCTGGTACATACTATGCATACGTATACAATATAATATAACAAAACCTTCTAAAATAACACTGATTAGTCATTACATCGATTCATTTAGGAAACTTATCAATGCAAACATAGATCTAAAACTTTGGTTTGATCTTTTAACCCCATTTACCATCACTAAGAACTTTCCTCACAAAATATATAGGGAAACAATAACCTCCTGGAAACAAAATGGATTCTTATGCTGGTTTCAATGTGTAAATACATTAAATGTTTTAGATATACATATGATAAAAACTGCTTACAATATTCCAACACAGGACTGGTTAACCTTACAAAGCATTCTAATGTACACTCAAGATTTATGCAGATTAATTAATAATTCCTCATTTAAAGATACTCCAAATCTAATAGGTTTTCTGTATGAATTTATATATAATAGTTGTGAAAAGAAAAATTCCATTTCAAATCTATATAAAGAGTTAATAACATATAAAGCAATTCCCAAACCATCATACTGTCAGTTCTTCACAAAAGGTCAGTCATTGCAGTTAATGGAAGAAATTAAAACTAACATCTTACTATCATTTAATTACACCTCTAACACACAGTACTGGAAAATATTTAACTGGAAATACTTACATAGAACATTTTTAACACCAGATAGAATTAAAAAATCAGTACTACTACAAATGTTTTTTGCTGGAGGTGTGAAAAGTCAAATGAAGCAGACTGGATTCATATTTTTTGTGAATGCAATAAAATTAAATCATATTGGAATGAAATCAATCATTTTTTACAAGCTTTATTCAATGAATCCTTTACCTTAACTAAAGTATTGATAATTCTAAATGTAAATGAAGGTCCCTACCTGAATAAGACAAATAGGTATTTGTTATGGACAATACTTTCTATATCTAGGAAATGTGTAACAAGAAGGTGGAATTCAAATTCACCTCCGACCTTGGAAGAATTCTACACTTTACTGAAGACAGCTGTATTTTTTGGAAATAAAAATGAAAGAACTACGAATCTATCCCAGGCCATTGGTAAATAATCCTTGGAAGAAAGTTAGATCTTTGTTGGACACTTTGCAGTAATCAATATTGTATCTCTGATAACTGATCTGTTAATCCTATATTTAATAACATACAGTGTATATAACTGAAAGTCAGGCTATTGTAAATATCATATATAGTTGTTTAAAATATTTAAAAATATTATGTGAATATTATTTTAATTGAAAATAAAAAAAAATTGAGAAAAAAATTTTTTTAGCATAAACATCCAGTGAAACAGTGGTGGTGTCATCCATTTAACTGTGCATTGCTCAACTCGTACCGCAGCATGTCATGTGGCTCTTGTCATTCAGGCACTTATCTGTAGCTTGTGATATTGGGTAGTTAGTTCAAATTTATCTATTACTGCTCAGACTATGTTGTATCAGTTTTATTGTGACTGTCCATGTTGTTAACTATGCTGTCAATTACATTTGCTGTGTATATGTATAGATGATGATCCCTCTTACCAAAAGTACACATAACAGTGCTTTTATTCAGAATAATGACATGCTTTTATTCAGAGTAATGACATGTGATGACATATTCCTTGCGGAAATATGAAGAAAGCATAAACTCTGGCAAAGGGGAATGAGATGACATGATGTATGTTTTTTTTTCAAATATATGTTTATTTCTTTTTCAAAAAATATAAGAATAATAAATAAAGAAAACATATATAAATTTTAGAAAACATTTCATACAAAGAAAAAGAAGTTACAGTGTACACATAATGCAATAATTTAACAGTATAATATTCCATTTGCATAACTGAATATTAATACAATATTTTTTGAGATAAGGGTTTGCTTGTACAGTTATGAAGTGAAAATTGTTTTTAACACAACACAACTATTTATATCTATTTACATTTTAATGTCACCATGAAAACTTTCATTCAATAATTAAAGGAGGGCAAGAACAAGGTAAATAGTTCATTGATTTAGGCCTTAGTTAGCTATCTACTTAATTTAAGTTATGAATTGTGGGTAAGTTTAGAAAAAAATATTTATTTATTTATTTTATTTTACATTTGTTAACCGGGATCATCTAACTGGGTGTAAGCCCATTTTCAGTGGAGGTTCAGGGAGAAAAGCTCTAGAGATACAAATTACATACACATAAATATAAAATGAACAAATACAATAATATAAAAAGAAAAAATACAAATGAACAATTGGCATGTTAGATATAACATCAAAATTATAGGAATAAGAAATGGAATACAATGATATAAGAAAAAATTGCATAAGAAGAAATTAGTTGTTTAGTTTTCATAGAAGGTATTAGAAAGTATTATAAGAATTATAATATAAGAATTATAAGAAGTATAAGAATTATATAGTATGTTTTGTATCTCAAAGTCCTCTCTTTAATCCTTTAATAAAATGCCCAAAAGAAAACCCTAATACTTCTGATAATAGAAGAGCTTATTTTGATTTTTGGTTATTAATTTATGGGAAAATATAGTTTACAGCCATACTCTTAAAGCTATTCCATGTTACCTTGGATCTATCTAGCCAGTTTTGAGCTATGTAAAGTTTAATTAGTGCAGAAACAGTAATCAGAACATGTTTATACAAGCTGGTAAGATTATTTGGCATTACATGAAGAATTGCAATTTCCCATGAGAGTGTTGACTTTTCATATCAAATTTTATCTAGTTAACCTTTTAATGAGCACCACAGTTTGTAAATGTATTTGCAGCTCATATATCTGCCATTTTTGATGGGCAAAAGAGGCAACGTGGTGAGTAATTTGAGTTAAATTTGTTAAGAGAGATAGCAGTGAAGTATGCATTATTGCTAATCATGAGTGGGGTATAAATTACATTTTTGAAAGGAGTGAGTTTAACCGTATTTTTCTATTGCTTGAATTTTTTGTTTTTTGGTAATATTATTGTTCTTATCACTCCAATAGTTTGAGTATAGTAGTGAAGACTGAAATTTGATTGCAGAGATTAATTTATATACATTGAATAGCATTTTTATTTTATAAGATAAACCTTTTAGGATTGACTGAGCCAAGGTAATATCCTGTTCACTAATATTTAATTTTTGAATTTTTGCATTAATTAGAATTTTAATTTGTCTAAGTATATTATCATATTTTTCTGTACCCCAGACATTTCCTAATGTATTTGATCTTGTATTCTTTTAACTTATAAAAATCCTGACATGCTGTATATTCTTGATTTTAAACAGCAATTAGAGGCACACATATACCTGGCAGCAATAACATGATGCAATACCTTCACATACCAACATATCTCATAATTGTAGTGACACTTCTACCACGGCGCATTCATCCTGTACAATATCATGTATTTTCTGTTGTCAAATGCTCGTGTGTTCAACATCCACCTAGTGCCTTGGCCTTATATTGTAATGCATGTATGGCATCCACTACAGTTATAATGTAACGAGTTACAGCGGGAAAGGTCTCCACCATCCTTTTTATATCAGAGATTGTTTACCACACATACATCTGATGTAATAATTTAGCATAAGTGGATTGTCACAATAGTGTTAAGACAATCACATTGGCCCTTGTGGTTGACCCATGTGTCATTAGTCACTACAGTCACATAACTTGCTGTTTAGTTCCTGAAAGGGGCAACCTTATATGAATGTACTGATGTTACATAATCACCATTGCAGCTAGTTTTTGTTATCCATTTTTATGTTGAACAATGATATATCAACACAGGTTATGATTGCATGGCAGTGAAATGGTTATTTAGTGCATGTCATGCTGTGAGTGCTCCTGTGGCACATGCATTGAGTACTGACTGTGGTTCAGCCCTGTAACAATGGGTGTACTACACAATGGAAGCAGCTTCCTTGTTAAAGAAGCATTGAGAATATATTGCTCACTGCTATGTGGACAATAAAATGTGTAGCTCCTATCCAGCATTCAGACTAAATATGATTGTTCATATTATATCCGTAACTCCTTTCCTAATGCACACATTCAGTTCTTTTATTTGTGATAGACTCCATTACAATCTGATGTGGCAAATGCCGTGAATACAGAGGTCCATGTATAATAGGCAGGGGTTTGAATCTGCTAACATCTGTCTGTCAGACAAATGTGTCAGACATCAATGATTTACACACAGACAATAGTTCTGGCACACTTAGAGGGCCAGTTTTTTCATGCCTTGGCCTCCAAGGTAGGTTATCCATACTTCTTATGATAGGAAAGTGCTATAAGACCTTCAATGGTGTTCTTCATAACATGACCAATATGTGTATTTCTGTGGCATCCATGCCTGTTATGCATCTCACTGATACCTGTCCTGACGTGTTCGGAAATGACATAAAGCAAATGTTTATTCATTGCTCACAGGCATTACCTATTCATAAGATAACTAAGCTCTGTATTGCATGTCTTCATCCAGACATGTCTTTATTATTACAATTGTTTTCATCACACTATACAGTTTAATAGCAGATAAGGGATTCCACAAAGGTTTCTTACTGTATAGCATGCTGCCAGACCCTCAGAAACTATGATTGGTCCTCTGTTACAGCACTTTCCTGTGTGTTGCTGTTGGTGAATTGCTGTTATGTTATTGTTCCCTGTAATTCCATGTGAGCTTGCCCAGTATAACGATGTAGGAAGTGTTTGCAAATCACCGATGGAAAACTTGAAATCATGACACATCATCTGATCCACATCATCATTTGTCACTTATGTATGTTGTGTGTTATTAGATTACCATTTAGTATTTATATAACTGTATGAAGGCCGTGATGGTGAAGCGGTTAGAGTTGACGCCTCACAGCAAGAGGTTCTCCTGTTCGATTCTCGGCTGGATCGCCTTCTGTGTGGAGTCTGCATGTCCTCCCCACAGTCGAGTGATGCTTAAAAACATGCAAGTAGGTGCATGCGTGAATGGGTGTGCCTTCTTTGAAGGTTGGGCATTGAGTTGGCAACTCGGCACTGTAAATGTCCACTGCCAATCATTAGCAGACCAGAGTTCCACTGTGGTGAGCCCTAACCGGAAAAAGCTGAAAGAAAGCAAGAGACCATTTAAATAACTGTACAACACTTGCTTGTCTATTACATGTTCATAGGTGATAAACCCCTTCCTATGGGTGTCACTGTCATTTCTTTGCAAAAACATGTTCATTTCTGATGTACAGTACCTGGCATTACAGCTGTATGGTCCATTAGTTCTTGTGTATACATGCCGAGGTGGAGAATACTGCAGTGGTGTTGACTTGTGTACATAAAGTCCCTGTATATACACCTCATTTGCAATAACTGCAGTCTCTGCATTCATCCCATAATGTATCTTCTGTCCTTGCTAATTATTATCTCAACTCAACATTTAATTAACTTGTATATCATCACATTTTCACTTTTTGTTACACTGCAGTTTTATATCCCTATCACACTCTTTATTAGCATATGCCCATTTTTATTTATGTGCATAACTGCTATATTGTCATTCACATTAATTATCATTACATCACTATTTCAGGATTTATGTCAGAAATGTCTGTTAGACACGTTATCATATTTGCCTGCTGTATATAAGTATACTTTATACATTTCCTCTTCCACATTAACTATTTATGCAGTATAACACAGTTATTTGTGTGCAGTTCCCCCATTTCACTTCCCTTCCCTTTCATCTATTTTCTTACACTATACTGGCCCTTAATATTCCTGGGCTACAGCACGCACTATTATGTAAGCTTTTCATATATGCATGCCGTTTTGTTTACATTCTATGCTCATGCTTGCAAGTACCTTGTACCTTTCCATGGCTGTGTACAATATTGCTGGCCATGAAAAGGTGCTTAAAAACATGTAGGGGCAATGAGCATCATGCATTTTTTTAGCACCACTGCTCATTGTGCTCACATGCCTACATCATGTAGGCTTAGTGTGACACTTAACAATTGTTATTGAATTCCAGGGAATGTTGCCAATACAACAGAAATGAATAATAAATATAGCAAAATATAGATGTAATGCTAACATTTAAAAAATGTCACATCGCAATTTAAGGATATCTATGCATGTTTTTTGGCATATGAAATTCACTACTATTATATATTTTATGTGATAAGTGAACCTTCATTTGTATCAGTTAACTGCAATATCTCTGTTTTTATATATTAAAGCTTATATTTCACATACTGATCACCAACAAGCAATGGTATACTGACAACAAACTAATACCATGTATCATTTACCAGTCCTAAAAAGTTTAAAAACATCTATAATATCTACATAGATGTATTAAATGTGCATTATACCTGTGGTGACTGCACTGAATACCTTCATATTAATTACAGTTAAATATCCCTAAGCTGGAAATAGGTAGTGCTAATTTAGATAAGTTTATAAGAACATTATTATACCTGTGTAATAAAGACGTCTGGTAATATGCAAATTAATGATGGTGACATGCCTAAGCTGTGTCTCAATAGAAAATTAATTATTATCTCAGAATCTTACTGTTGCTTTTTATCCTCTATGTACTTACCTGATTTTTCATTATAGGTCACAAACACATCCTGTTACAGTACTTCTTTCCATAAAAAAAAACATTACAACATCCTAGAAAGTTAGAGGAGCATAAGAACTTTATTTTGCTCCGGCAGTCATAAAATAGTAAAAGCCACACATCAAACAGCAGCACCATACATGTATCAGGAACACAACCTTGCGATAAACATTATAATGCACATGGGGTATACCAAGCTCACATGTTATATTAATGACCACATACATTTTACCACCAAACAATAACATAATACATTATAGAAAAGGAAAGGCCTAGAAAGTACTATTTTGCATATCAATATTATTCATTACTCATGTGGTTGCTAAACTTGTTATGTAAATAAAAGACAAGCAGATCATATTTCATTTTACATATGTATGCTACAGTACCACTGTTAGAGCATACATCATGTAACTTGTTATTTGATTATATAGCCTTTCCCTCAAGTATGCAACAAGTACTCATGAGTGATTGGTTAATTTGCTAGTCGTAACTATTCTGTTCCTTACACGTAAAACTACATTTTACCAGCAAGACAAAGCCTTTTATAATAATATGAGATACTTTTTTGTAGCACTACTAGTACTGCTTAGGGGTAGTATGTTACCAACTTGTTACAGTCAACTTGTATGCACAGTAATTACATTGCTAATATGTGCAACACTTTCTTTTATATATTGCATTACACTGCACGATTTTGTACACACATGATCATACAGCACGGACTGACATGCATTATCGGTGACTAGCCATATGTGTGTCCAGGTAGGACTGCACTGCACTGTGTACTCTGTCTGCAATATTCTAAACATATCTGAAATACCTATACATTTCTGTAATTCTGCTTCTCTCTCAATCTGTCCTTTATCAAATACATATTCATCTGTGGAACTTTTTTTGTAACTCTGTGGTGGTTCTGCTGGATGAGATGACATCTGAGGAAGGGTGGTTCTCCTGAGCTCTTCTTTATGTGATACCAGAGTAATATTGCAACAGCAAGGTATTTATATCATCCACTCCAAGAACAGGCTCCCTAGCCGGTATGTACATCTTGAGAAGAGTGATATTCAGAACCAAAATTGATCCTCACTGAAGATGGATTTGCACAGTAGAGGGAGGCCCAAACCCCTCTGTGCTGGCATCATTCAGAAGATAAATGCAAGCAGTTAGGCATGAGCATCAATTTAGTTGCATACACATACACGTTAATAAAGTTGTGCCCCCCCCCCCCGAAAAAAAAAAACTGCATATTCAACTCCTCATAGTTCTGGACTTCACTAAGGTTTCAGAAATGGCCTGCCACACATCAGCATATCACCCCATGCCTTCCCTGAAGAGGGATCAACAGGCAAAGCCTCATCAATCCCCCCCCCCAAGCTCTTAAAGGTGTTTGGAAAGCTAATTAAAACCAGGCTGCCTGGGTTATATTAAATATGCTGTCTCTGTACACCTCTGCAAGACTTGTGGAATTTGGTACATACTTTTAGACTCAACAAGAGTTGGCAGACATTGGCACTGTGTGTTGAGTCCCCAAAATTCTGAAACATTTCATTAGAAGCATAGCTGGGATAGGGAGAAAGAAGCTGCCATGCCAGGCACAGGGTGCACGATCTGTTGATGCAGACTAGTGGTGCCAATAAGTAATGTATAATGCTGAATAGCAAAATGTGGCAGCCCATATGTTATATAAGTATATAGTATATAGTATTCTAGGATGCTCACAGATATGGGATTACCACTACTTGGAGAAATAAGTAGCTTGTGATACCAGGATATGTCCATTTTTTTATAACACATCAGTTGTGCTGTACCAGTTTTAGGTCTGTGTTCAGTCTGCACATGACTGTATTGCTCCTGTCATTGTTTGCTATGGAAGGCAATGTATATTATGATACTCTTTGCATTTGTGAGGCTTTTTCTGGAAATCACTCTTTGCAGGTGGAAATGATTAAAATGCAGGGCTAGTTTTATGTGTCTTTTGTGGACAGTGTGGCATATTTTTCTGTAAATGTATGATGTCCATAGGTATGTTGCGATCTTAGCATAGGAAACTGCTGTCCACAGCTGCCTATAACAGTATACTGCCTACCCACTCGATTCACAAGTGTTTGCATATTTCTGTGTCTCTGTAGGAAAAGTCACTGTACATTTATTTGAGTAGATTTTATCTTGATATGTGTGTGTGTGTGTGTGTGTGTGTGTGTGTGTGTGTGTGTGTGTGTGTGTGTGTGTGTATGTATACACACACACTCATATATATATATATATATATATAGAGAGAGAGAGAGAGAGAGATATAAATAATACACACGCACACACACTGATATATATATATATATATATATATATATATATATATATACTAATTGTCTTTCTCACTCTTTTTCTTTCACTCTGTCTCTCTCTCTCTCTGTCTCATATATAAAAATCCTAAGATCACAAGCCATATAAGGCAATTAGACCAAAGGCCAGGTATGTCTTACCATAACCACCATCTGGCTCTTCCACCTTTCTATAGGAAAGTGAGGCTTTTAGGCTCTGGCATAAAATTAAGGGTACTCATTCTGTCATCCAGCATACATTTGAAAGGTTACAAGGAATTACATTGCTTGACCTGTAGAGTAAGTTTATTCCAAAGCAGGGAGAAATGCTGAGTGACAAAATTTCCCACCCATTTTGATTTATTTGTTTCATGGTGTAGGTTAAACCTTTGGTTCTAGTATTGGCTGCACTATTTACTTGCCCAGAAAAAGGAGGTCAAGGAAATTAGAATCATTAAGGGCACAATAAGTCAACTACAAATCTCACCTCAGAATACAAAGAATACAGGGACAAGGCTTCCAGTCTCTCGTGGTAACTAACAAAGACCTTTTCAGTTAGGAATTTCTGCAGCTCTCTGATATTGTTTTATGTGCCTAGTGAGATACATGCCATAGAATGTGTTACACTTAATAATGTAAGTGGCTATGGCAGACTTTATGAGAACAACAACTCCCTTGAATTTGGAAGACGATGTCTTTGGCGACCAGTTGTGAAATAGGGATTTCTTGACTACCATAACCACATCATTATCAGAGGAGATGGAGCTATCTGCCCAGGTACCCAGATCTCTAATCACTGACTCACTTATAGTGGGGTGTTGGTAATGCTGTAGTCTGTAGTGACTAGCTTTTTTCCAAAGTGGATACAACAATTCTTGGTGTTTGATTTCAGTCATTTTTTCTAAACATCATGTGTTAACTCACATTAGTTCAGTTTGAACAAAAAAATGTTTCTTTGGGAAACTTGACATTTAAATGCTATTTGCAGTCATCAGCAAATCTGGTCGGCCAGAAATGATTGTTAACAATTTTGAGGTCAGATAAATAATTGCTGAACAAGAGTGCACCATGCACAAATCCCTGGGTACACCACTGGCCACCTTTTCTTTGTCTAAAGAGGCATCAGCTACAAAAGACAATAGGCATTCTGTGCTTGATTTAGTTGGCTGTCCAGCTTACCACATAGAGAATCAATGTTTAAGGTCATTAGGATATTAACAATACATTTATGTATAATGTTGTCAAATGCCTTGGCCAGAACAAGATGCTCAGCATGAACAGCATTCCCACCATCCACTGCTTGAGTGACCTTCTGAAAGACGCTAACAAGATTGAGCAGGCATGATCTTACCCTTTATGAAACCATTTTTTTTTTTTTGTGCATTGGGCCTAATGAGATTTTTGATCTAATTTTTTATGAGGTTGCTGACGATGTATTGCATAATTTTACAGATTAGGCTCATAAGGATAATATGTTTGTAATTTACAAGGTCTGTGTTTGGTCCAACCTTGTAAAGGGGTATCACTACAGCAATGTGCCAGGATTTGAGGACTAAAACCTATAGCTAGGCTTACATTAAACCTTTTAAGGTGGGATTTTCTTAATATAGTTGATATTATTAAATAGACAACCCAATATATTATCAAGACATATAGAGGAAGTGTTTTTTAATCTTTGAATGTACCTTAACAGCATACTACTTAGTAATGGTAGGGGCGAAGAGTGACTCAGCGATGACTGGATTTGGTATGGGAGTTTCAGGAGACGTTGAGAGCAAATTTGTTTCCCAATATTTTTGCAATGTAATTTGCGTTTGTGAGGAGATTCCATTGTAGAAAAGTTCAGATCAATACTGTGAAATATTTCTTAGTTTTCTAATATAGCTGAAGAAGGACTTGGAGTAATTCTTTGACTCAAATGCTAGCCTCAGTTTATGGGGTGCCTATACTTTTTTTTTTTTTTTTTTTTTTTTTATAGTGGCCTTCAGTTTCTGAGTGAGGTGTTTTGTACTAGTCAGGGGAGTTTTAATCTTACTTGGTAATTTAATAAGTTTCTTCCTTTTCTTATACAGTTTGTTTATACTGATTTACCATGAGGGTAGTTTATTTTTGAATTTACTGTTATGGTTTGTTCTAATGGGAACTGCTAAAGCAATGCATTTATCTAAACAGGAATAAGAGCCTTAGTGTTGTTCAGAGCTGGTTCATGGTCAAATGTGGCCCTAGGCAGGGTGATGGCATGCCATCCCTGCAGCCATACCAATATCCTATTATATGATTTCCCCCCATGAAAAAAAATGTCAACGTGCCTACTTTTTCTTTTGTTTTACTTCTATGTTAATCAAACTTTCTATTTAATTTAAAACTTTTATTTTATATTCTACAGCAAATACAATGGAGTATTTGCTAAACAAAACATAATAGTATCATTGAAAACAGACAGCATCATCAGCATTAAATTTCTCTTCCTTTGAAATTCACAATGATTGGAAATGCATCTTGCAGCTCATTACACTATAAGAGATGTGATGGGATTCATAGTCAAATAGCATACAATGAAGCACTAATTATTGAGTATGTGAAGGGTGCAGGAAATCATTGGAACTAAATACCAGGCAGACTGTTGTAACCCGACACAGTGTATTTCACACACCTGAGTTCCTACAAAACAAGCTAATGTAAAAGTGTATTTGTACATTGAAATTCCCAATTGCTCCAAAGCGCTGTCTGGTAAAGTATCTAACTCAATGTCAAAAATTAAACTAACCACAGTTTTCTGCAAGATGGTCACAGCCAGGGCCGGCCTTAGGCATAGGCAAACTAGGCGACCACCTAGGGCGCAGTACAGACCAGCCTCAAAAGGGCGCAATTTAATGATTTTAGTCTCAGACAGTGTTTCACATTTCTTTACTTTCACTGACCCCCACCTGTATTGTAGGTAGCAATTGAGCCCTCCCCCCACCTTGTAGTACAAAGCACGAATTTTATTTCCATCCACAGTACATAGCACAGCCCCCTAACTAAGCCGTACTATACTATGTTCTCCATTCCCTCCCCCTGCATCTATGTGCTGAATGTGAGTGGCTGCTCTTGTTAAAGCATCCAATCAGTGATTCTTTTGTACCACTGATGTCCTGGCTACTGTTCCAATTGAGTGCATATAACCAGCTCACACCTCTCTATCTCGTCGTCAATGAAGAAAGGAATGATAGGCGGGTGCATCTATTGGCTATATCATTACTTCCAGGTTATCTCTGGACATGAGTGGCTCATCGGCGGTATTCCTGGTTCTCTGCAGCTCCACACGGTCTACACAAATGGCGCAGGTTTGGGCTTTTTGTTTTGTGCCTCTGGCCCTCCCTTCACCTTGGTTTTATTGCTTTTGCTGCTCTTGGCTAAGGTAAGTCAGGGTGCGGGGAATTTCTAAACTGCAATCTGTGTTCAATGATCATCATTGATCTATAAAGACTGCTGTAGGGTAGGAGTTTTTATTTTGGGAGAAATGGTATGTTTCCCTCATTGGCCTCAGACACCAGGCTTAGCGACCCCTCACCAAAACCTGATTAAACAAAATACTGTGTTACATAAGGGCAGGCTGTATCAGAGGATGTAAACCTAGGGGAAAGCAGTATGGTATATTACCATTTTCCTAACATGCAGTGTTGCACGTTTTAATATAATTTATCTTTTACTGTCCTGTACTTGCACTAAGTTGCACAGCGTTACTTGTTTGTTTATGTTAACTGTAATGCAAAAGCTAGGACCTCCCCCCAATTCCATTTTGTACAGTTATTGAATGAAATGTATGTATTAGATGATGATCCTCATCTGGTTTGTACTTAGTATACTTGGAAGAACCTCTGTTTTATTTCATGGTCGCTGTCTTGGTTTAAAAATTGTAACTGAAAACGTATTTTGCTGTACTGAGCCTAACTTTTAGATGTACATGTCAGAGGCCATCAGGGTTTTCTTACATGAACAGGATGACATTTTCAAAGTGTCAGTATTATATATACTGCTATTATTGTTCCTACAAGGGTACATGTGCACTGCTTATTGCATAATATAATCAGGTATTTTTTCTTGTTCTGTGAGTCAAAACTGAAATGGAACCACGTGTCACCTACCCCATAAACAAACATAGGGGGATACAACAATGTGTTTTGTTCAAGATGTCTGTGCACATGACTTGTTCTTGTAGGAAAGGAATTGGTAGATTTCTTGCTGCTTATTTATTGTTTACAGTCTTTGCGTAAGGATATCCCATTGCAGTCTGCTGCCTAACCACTGCGGTCAGAGTTTTTTGCAGTTTGTTTTATAGTTTGATTCATTGTTTTGTTTATGGACAATGGGATGGTTTCAGTGTTTGTTCATTTTGTCTTAATGGTAATAGCTCTTTATGAAAACAGATTAATTGCTTGCATCAAATTACGAAAGTACTGACTGGGAAGAAGAACAAAGTTATTATTAAACAACTGCATTTCTTCTATCAGACAGTCCCAGATTGAGAAGCAAAATAACAAAATGCTTTGGTAAACCAAACACAGTCCTGATTATCAAGAACAACTGAAGATATGATGAATCAGCATTAAACATTGTATGAGTCTGGAACCTGGTCCTGCACACTTTCAGTACATCGTGTTGCTCATTAAACTCAATAAATATGCTATTCCTATTTTTATCAAATCTCTTACTATTGGGGTAATCAGATGTAAAACTAGTCAAGTGAACAGTAAAACTAGGATATTCCAATGTTTGCTCTAATACATACCCAACAATAATTAGAAAGATGCACAGCTTCAAGACAGCCACCTTTAATCTTTTTTTTTTGCCTTCTTTCTTTCTCTCGTTCACCTAACCCTATGCCTATAAATTAACCATAAGGTGTATCCCGCAAACACCGGGGTATATATATATATATATATATATATATATATATATATATATATATATATATATATATATAGACTGTGGTGGTGGTGCTGCGGTAGCGTTGTCGCCTCACAGTAAGACGTTGTCCTGTTTGATTCTCAGCTAGACGTTGTCACCTCACAGTAAGATGTTGCCCTGTTTGATTCTCAGCTAGAGAATCTTCTGTGTGGAGACATGCATGAATGGGCGTACCTTCGTTGAAGGTTGAAAGCATCCACTCAGCTCTATTTCACCCTTGGAATTTTGCATTTTTGTAAAGGGTTGGAATTGATGATGTGACACGTCTAACCCCGGGATTCATGAAGCTCGGCGCAAGGCTGGTGTAAGGCCTGCGCCGGCGGTGCAGTGAATAGTCGGCGTAGTAGCGCCATATGCATAGTAATGAGTGCGCGCCGCAACCACAGACATGTGCGTAGGTTACGTGAGCGAGCCCAAGTAGGATGTGTCCAGAGGCGTGGCTAAGCCGGCAGGCGATGAGCAACCTAAAGTGCTGATTTCCACAGGCCGCCCATAATAGTAATGGCACCAGCCAGGGCCCGTGCAGAATGAAACGCACGCAGAGTATGCAACATAGTACCCGTCCCAACAAAACGGAGAAGCAAACACAACCCATGAAGCCCTAAGTGTACCTGTCCAAGGAACAAAGGATACGCATAATACCGTGTTCGTCCCGCAATGCACTGTCAGTGGGCATACCCAGAGAAGGTGTACAGCAGCATGTCAGCGCGCCGCACCGACATAGGAGTAGCGACATGGGCATGGTCACCAGGGTTACCAACTGTCCCACTTTGCTATGGACAGTCCCTCATTTGACAGTTGTGTCCCGCCAAAAATCGAAAAATGGCAAATGACCTGAGATTTCCGGACAAAAATATTCCCTCAATATACCTTTAATAGTAGCATAAAACATATATTTTGTATATGAAGCACATACATGGCATAAGAAACAGAATAAGCAACCCAAATGCTATGAGAATAAGCATATATTTTGGCAAAAAAAGTGAAGTTCTGTCATCTCTACTTGCTGTGGGTATGTGTTGTCCTGCAAAATCCGATGTTTCCACAAAAGATGTCCCACTTTGGGCATTGGAAAAGGTGGCAACCGTAACGGTCACCAGCAGTAGTGAGAGTACACAGCCGGGTAGCCGTGTCGACATAACAACAAGAAGGAACCAAGATACCCTAAACACAGGCAAACATGTGCATAGCAACATGTACCACACCCAGCAATGTGCTCATCGCATACACAGGATGGCGTATGTCTAAGCGTAATATCCAGAAGCAGAACCCATGCATGCAAATGTAATACACAATAGCCCCATTATAGCATGTAACCCCCACCCATGTACGACCGTGCACCCAACCCAGCTAGCAGCCTTGCGCAGCTACACACCTACACACAATGGGCATACCTGAAATGTGGTAAGAAGTATTGTCTTAGGCAGTGCCACGCGGGCAAATATGTACCCCACATGTTAACAACCCACCTCAGGTACAGATATGCAAATGGCTGCATGTGAATGTGTCGGCAGAATGTGTACATCCCGCATGTGGTATGGACCCGTCCAAACCCCATAGGCTTGCACACGCCACGGTGCACATAACTGTACACATGTGGACAAGTCGGGATGTTCAACCACCGTACCGATGATTAGCTATGCAGACATGTCAAACACATATAGCGGAACATCTGCCTACCAAACAGGACGTCCTAACAGGGTGCCACAGGCACAGAAGGGGAAGGTGGGACATCACATGTGGAGAGTAGCGTTGCTGGACGGCCAAACACCCACGGCTAAGGCAAAGGACGGAATAACATGCATATGGCCGGATGGATGTTGTTAGAAAAATATATATAGAAACACATATGAAGTGCCAGTTTAGAAGCAAAATAGTATATAATGCATTGTATTCTACTTTACAATATGGCAGTAGAAATGATCTTGCATGTAAATGGCTGAAGCTTAGCTGCAGTGTGATTGAACTCTGACCCTGGCAGTAACCAGTTCAGCAGGCTTATGTCTTTCAGCATTAATTATCTGCTGGGTTAGAGAAAAACAAATGTATGTACATGTATATCTTCCTCCCTTCCACTGAGGAGGATGGCCTTGTGAGCTCTATCAAAGATAGAGTACAACTCCTTACCATAGAGACAAAGGAACGTATTAAGAAATGAACTGACTATTGTATCCGAACAGTCCAGGGTCCTTGAAAGAGCAACAATTACAGAAGGACACTGTAATTGACCAGGTGCCTTGCAAGGCTGTGTTATTCTCATGGGAAAACATTTTAAAAGCATTACCTCAGCACCCTCGTATGAATAGAATATTGCGGACCATAGTGATGGAAATGCCCTGTGACTGACCACGTCAGTAAGGTGGGCAAAAGCTGATTGTAAACACTATATAAACAAATTGCTTCCTGTATAGAGTCAGACAAAACTCTTATACTTGTACTGTATAGTTTTTTGCCTCCCGGTGTACACTACTAAAACGTTGTGAACCTGAGCTTCCTGTGTTATTGACTGTCAGTTAGAAAAGATTACTGATTTCTACAGTCTGATTTTAACAATGTATTTGACATTGTGGTCCTTCTTAGCCAGAATTCCCTTGGTAAGCTACAGGTCAGAGTGCATGGGTGGTAAGAAATGTGTGCAGGAGAAGTTGCCTAAATGGTTCTTGAGCGAAAAGACCTCCGACTGAATTGTTGTGTGTAAAGAGGCTGTCCACATTCTGATCTGTGGCTGAAAAGCGGAAAACTGGATCCCAAGAAGAAAACGTGCAGTCATAAATGGGAGGCACAGGTAAGGAGAGTTTGCCTCTTTGTCTCTGTTGTAGATCAGGGACCAGGCTACATTGTGTTTTTGTTAACATAGAAGTCGTCCACATCACAGTCCCGCACATGAAGGATGTGTAATGGGTACTGTCGACTGCATTCAAGGGATCCTGGGTATGTAGAAACAGGGCTCGGTGTCGTTTGGCAGGTAATCCTTTGTCCCGCCCGTGGGAGGATGTGGGCGTAGCACCTGCCTTACTCCCCACTAATAATGCAAAGCATCCACCGGAGAATGCTAAATGCAGGTGTGAAATGTGTACAGCCCTATACCAGTGTCCAGTAGGCAATTCTCATGGATGGACAAGCGTCGACCAAGATGGCACCCATAACTGCAAACCCGGTGGAATTACACAGCCGCAGTAAGGCATAACACAGGAAATACACATAGGGACTACAGTTGACATTCCCCATACAAAGTCGGACCGTCTGCGACACCGTACACAGCACTCAATCTGCCAGCAACAAAATGGGGAGCACTGTACCATACCTGCGAACAGATGGGCGACCTGTGGAACACATACTAATGGCACACCAACAACGTCAACTAGGATATGTAAACTATGGCGTTCCCACCTATGAAGAAAACATGCTTCAATAAATACATAGGGGATCAACATGTTCCGGTGGTGTTATGTTGAAAATACAGTGACGGATATGTCCTATTGGGACTGAGGTTTATAAAGCAGTTGCTAACCTGCATCTTTGGATGTACACCATTTGCTCACAGTTCTAAATCACCTGGTTACGTAGCACCATGTAGAATGGGTAGTCAAACAGACATCCGCGATTGGGGAACATACAGCAGCAGTCAAAACCACTGGCCAGTTGGACACAGTCCAGCAACATCTAACTTTACATATGCACATTGGTGTCCATTGTAGGACCCAAAATACCTTCTCAGAAATCACTCCAGCCATTTCGAACAACAGATGAAGCTATAGCGTGACTACACAGTTAGACATATGCACCACCAGAGTGTTTAAGCTTGATGAGAAGTGTCCATGAAATGCAGGACATATGAACAGAAATACCCAGATCGCATGTCCATACATGTGCATCCACCCAGTCCCGCATGAAGGATGTGTAATGGGTACTGTCGAGGTTGCAGCCATGGGATCTTGGGTATGCAGAAATGGGGCTCGGTGTTGTTTGGCAGGTAATCCATTGTCCGCCCGTGGGAGGGATGTGGGTAGTACCTGCCTTACTCCCCACTAATAATGCAAAGCATCCACGGAGAATGCTAAATGCAGGTGTGAAATGTGTACAGCCCTATACCAGTGTCCAGTAGGCAATTCACATGGATGGACAAGCGTACGACCAAGATGGCACCCATAACTGCAAACCGGTGGAATTACACTGCGCAGTAAGGCATTACACAGGAAATACACATAGGGACTACAGTTGACATTCCCCATACAAAGTCGGACGCCGTCGCACGGCTTACACAGCACTCAATCTGCCAGCAACAAAATGGGAGCACTCGCTACCATACAGCGGAACAGATGGGCGACCTGTGGAACACATACTAATGGCACACCAACAACGTCAACTAGGATATGTAAACTATGGCGTTCCCACCTATAAAGAAAACATGCTTCAATGAATACATACGGGATCAACATGTTCGGCTGGTGTCATGTTGACAATACAGTGACGGATATGTCCTATTGGGACGTCTGAGGTTTATTTAAAGCAGTTGCTAACCTGCATCTTTGGATATACACCATTTATTCACAGTTCTAAAACACCTGGTTTACGTAGCACCACATAGAATGGGTAGTCAAACAGACATCCGCGATTGGGGAACATACAGCAGCGGTCGAAACCACTGGCCAGTTGGACACAGTCCAGCAACATCTAACTTTACATATGCACATTTGTGTCCATTGTAGGACCCAAAAATACCTTCTAACAGAACTCCATCCAGCGTTTCCGACCACCAGATGATGCGATAGCCGTGACTACGCACAGTTAGACATATGCACCACCAGCGTGTTTTAAGGTTGATGACAGGTGTCCATGAAATGCAGGACATATGAACAGAAATCCCCAGATCGAGTCCATACATGTGCATCCACATCCCAGTCCACATGAAGGATGTGTAATGGGTAATATCGATGGTTGCAGCAATGGGATCTTGGGTATGCAGAAATGGGGCTCGGTGTTGTTTGGCAGATAATTCGTTGTCCTGCCCCGTGGGAGGGGTGTGGGTGTAGCACATGACCTACTCCCCACTAATGATGCAAAGCATCCACCGGATAATGCTAAATGCAGGTGTGGAATATATACAGGCCATAACAGTGTCCAGTAGGCAATCCCCATGGATGGACAGGCCTACGACCAGGATGGCACCCATACCTGAAAAGCCCGGTGGAATCACACAGCTGCAGTAAGGCATAACACAGGAAATGCAGATGGAAACTACAGTAGACACCCCCCATAGAAATCCAGACCGCCGTGTGAATAAAGCGCACACACTCAATCTGCCAGCAACAACATGGGGATTACCTGCCATACCTGGAACAAATGGGCGACCAGTGGAACACATACCAATGGCACACCAACAACGTCAACTAGGAAGGTCATAGGATGTTTAAACACTGGCGTTCGCTTATAAAGAACATCCTTCAATGAATCAATAGGGTCTACATGTTCTGGCTGTGTATATTGACAATACAGTGGCGATATGTCCTACTGGGCCGCTGAGGATTACTTAAAGCAGTTGCCAACCTGCAGCATTACATCAATACCATTTGGGTTAATGTAGTAGAACATGGGTTTCATAATATGTGTAGTCAAACACATATCCTGATTGGGAACATACAGCAGCGGTCACAACCACTGGCCAGATGGACACAGTCCAACATGTTGTACATTTTACATATGCACATTTGTGTCCATTGTAGGACCCAAAATTTATCCGTGCAATGTCAACCTGCTGCGATCGGAGACCCAGATGATGACAGCCGTGACTACGGCACAGCTACATATATGCACCACCAGCGTGTTCAAGGTTGATGACAACTGTCCATGAAATGCAGGACATATGCACAGAAATCCCCAGATTGTCAAGTCCATAGATGTCGTCCACATCCCATTCCGCACATGGAGGATTTGCAATGGGTACTGTCAAGGGTTGCAGCCATGGGATCGTGGGTATGCAGAAATGGGTGTCGGTTGATTGGCAGATGATCCGTTGTCCGCCCGTGTGAGGGATGTGGGTATGGCATATCGTTACTCCGCACTAATAATGCAAATCATCCACCGGAGAATGCTAAATGCAGCTGTGAAATGTGTACAGCCCTATACCAGTGTCCATAGGCAGTTCCCATGGATGGACAAACGTCGGAAGATGGCACCCATAACTGCAAACCTGGTGGAATCACACAGCTGTAGTAAGGCAAAACACAGGGAATACAGATAGGGACTACAGTAGAGACTCCACAGAAAGTCAGACCGGTGCGAATACCGTACACAGCACTCAATCTGCCAGCAAGTGAATGGGGATCACTCGCTTCCATACCGGAACAAATGGGACCTGAGGAACACATACTAATGGCACACACCAACACGTCAACTAGGAAGGTTATAGGATGGTTAAGCTATGGCACATATAAAGAACATCCTTCAATGAATTAATAGGATCTACATGTTTTGTTGTGTAAATTTGACAATACAGAGGCGGGAATGTCCCAATGGGATATCTGCGGATTAGTTAAAGCAATTGTTAGCCTGCATCATTGGAATTACACCATTTGGGTTCAGTGGCGGAAAACCCGGTTTACGTAGCACTACATAATATGGGTAGTCAAACAGACATCCGATTGCTGAACATACAGCAGTCAGACCCACTGGCCAGATGGACACAGTCCAATACGTTCTACACTTGACATATGCACATTGGTGTCCATTGTAGGACCAAAAAATTTATCCGTATGCAATGTGAACAGCGATCTAGAGACCCAGAAGAACTGATAGCCGTGACTACACAGCTAGATATACACCACCTGCGTGTTTAAGGTTGATGACAAGTGTCCATGAAATGCAGGACATATGAATCGGACTCCCCAGGTTGCCGAGTCCATAGACGTGCGTCCACATCCCATTCCCACACACATGAAGGATGTGCAATGGGTACCGTCGAGGGTTGCAGACATGGGATCGTGGGTATGCAGAAATGGGGCTCGGTGTTGTTTGGCAGATAATCCGTCATTCGCCCGTGGGAGGTATGTGGGTATAGCACATGCGTTACTCCCCACTAATAATGCAAATCATCCACCAGAGAATGCTAAATGCAGCTGTGAAATGTGTACAGCCCTATACCAGTGTCCAGTAGGCAGTTCCCATGGAGGACAAAACGACCAAGATGGCACCCATAACTGCAAACCTGGTGTAATTCCACAGCTGCAGTAAGGCATAACACAGAAAATACAGATAGGGACAGACAGTACACCCATACAAAGCCAGACCGTATGTGAATACCCGTACAGCACTCAATCTGCCAGCAAGAAAATGGGGTTCACTCCATGCGGAACAAATGGGCGACCTGAGGAACACATAATGGCACCACCAACGTCAACTAGGAAGGTTATATGATGGTCAAACTATGGCATTCCCACTATAAAGAACATCCTTCAATGAATTAATAGGATCCACATGTCATGGTGGTGTTATTCTACAATACAGTGGCGGATACAGACTTCAAAGGATGATGTAAAGCAGTTGCTGCATCTTTGGATGTACACCATCTGGTGTCAGGTTTGAAAGACCAGGATGTCGTAGCACTACATAATATGTGTAGTCAAACACACACCGCGATTGGGAACATACAGCAGCAGTCAAACCCACTGGCCAGATGGACACAGTCCAACAGGTTCTACACTTTACATATGCACATTGGTGTCCATTGTAGGACCCAAAATTTAGCCCTAAGCAAGATAAGCGTGATGGAGGCGGCGAAGGTAACAGCCATGACTACGGCACTGTTAGACATATGCACCACCAGCGTGTTTAAGGTTGATGACAGGTGTCCATGAAACGCAGAACATATGTGCAGAAATACCCATATGGCCGTCCATAGATGCGTCCACATCCCAGTCCGCATCAATGTATAATGGGTACCGTTGAGGGCTGCAGCCATGGGATCGTGGGTATGCAGAAATGGGGCTCGGTGTTGTTTGGCAGATAATCCATTGTCCCGCCCCGTGGGAGGGATGTGGGTATAGAACATGCCTTACCCCCCACCAATAATGACAATCATCCACCGGAGAATGCTACATGCAGCTGTGAAATGGGTACAGCCCTACACCAGTGTCCAGTAGGCATTTCCCAAGGATGGACAAACGTACGGCCAAGATGGCACCCATAACTGCAAACCTGGTGGAATCACACAGCTGTAGTAAGGCAAAACACAGGGAATACAGATAGGGACTACAGTAGAGACTCACATACAAAGTCAGACCGTGTGCGAATACCGCGTACACAGCACTCAATCTGCCAGCAAGAGAATGGGATCACTGCTTCCATACCGGAACAAATGGGCGACCTGAACACATACTAATGGCACACCAACAACGTCAACTAGGAAAGGTTATAGGATGTTTAACTATGGCGTCACACATATAAAGAACATCCTTCAATGAATTAATAGGATCTACATGTTTCTTCATGTTAATGTGACAATACAGAGGCGGAATGTCCCAATGGGATATCACAGGATTAAAGCAATTGTTAGCCTGCATCATTGGAATTACACCATTTTGGGTTCAGTGGTGAAAACCCGGTTACATAGCACTACATAATATGGGTACTCAAACAGACATCCGTGATTGCTGGAACATACAGCAGTCAAACCACTGGCCAGATGGACACAGTCCAATAAGTTCTACACTTTACATATGCACAGGTGTCCATTGTAGGACCCAAAAATTTATCCATAAATGTCAACCTGCTGTCCCAGATGAAGTGACAGCGTGACTACGGCAGCTACATATATGCACCACCAGCGTGTTCAAGGTTGATGACAACTGTCCATGAAATGCAGGATATGCACAGGAATCCCAGATTGTCAGTCCATAGAAGTCGTCCATCCCATTCCGCACATGGAGGATGTGTATGGTACTGTCGAGGGTTGCAGCCATGGGATCTGGGTATGCAGAAATGGGTCGGTGTTGATTGGCAGATGATCCGTTGTCCCGCGTGTGAGGATGTGGGTATGGCACATGCGTTACTCCCACTAATAATGCAAATCATCCACGGAGAATGCTAAATGCAGCTGTGAAATGTGTACAGCCCTATACCAGTGTCCATTAGACAGTTCCCATGGATGGACAAGCGTCACAAGATGGCACCCATAACTGCAAACCTGGTGGAATCACACAGCTGTGGTAAGGCACAACACAGGAATACAGATAGGGACTATAGAGACTCCACATACAAAGTCAGACCGCTGTGAATACGGCGTACACAGCAATCTGCCAGAAAGTGAATGGGGATCACTGCTTCCATACGCGGAACAAATGGGCGACCTGCGGAACACATACTAATGGCACCAACAACGTCAAGTAGGAAAGTCATAGGATCCTGAAACTACCGTTCACTTATAAAGAACATCCGTCAATGAATTAATAGGATCTACATGTTTTGGTGTGTCAGTTTGACAATACAGTGGCGGACATATCCAATGGGACATTTGAGGATTACAAAGCATCTCCTAGCCTGCATCATTGGATCTACACCATCCGGTTTCAGTTTAGAATACCCTGGTTAGTAGCACTACATAATATGGGTAGCAACACACACATGCATTGGGAACATACAGCAGCGGTCAAACCCACTAGCCAGATGGACACAGTCCAACAGTCTACACTGTACATATGCACAATGGTGTTCATAGTAGGACCCAAGATTCATCCGCGCAATGTCAACCAGCTGTCGAGAGACCCAAAGAACTGACAGCCGTGTCTGGCAATGAATATATGCACCCCAGCGTGTTCAGGGTTGGCGACAACTGTCCACGGAATGCAGGACATATGTACAGATATTCCCACATTGTAGAGTCCATAGAGGTCGTCACATCCCATTCCCGCATACGGATGTGTAATGGGTACTCGAGGGCTGCAGCCATGGGATCCTGGGTATGCAGAACAGGGCCGGTGTTGTTGGCAGATATGTTGTCCCGCGTGGAGGGATGTGGAGTACTGCCTTACTCCCCACTGATATGCAAAGCATCCACCGGCTAATGCAAATGCAGGTGAAATGTACTGCTCCATACCAGTGTCCAGTAGACAATGCTAGGGATGGACAAGTAGGACCAAGATGGCACCCATAACCATGAACCTGGTGTAATACAGCTGCAGTGAGGCATACAGGAATACAGATAGGGAAACCAGTAGACACTCCCCATACAAAGCCAGTGCTGCTTACGTACACAGCACTCAATCTGCCAGCACCGAAATGGGGATCTGCGGCTCCCATACGGAAAAATGGGTGACCTGTGGAACACATACCAATGGCACAATATCACGTCAGCAAGAGCCATAGATGGTCAAACTGGGCGTCACCAATGAAGAACATCCTTCAGTGAATTAATAGGGTTAATGTCAATTGACCATGGAATACACCTAATCAACATCAAAGAGCTGGCACCTTATGGCACAAACCAAGACACACATAGGTAGATGAACAGTCAGCGTAGGCATTTGCACGACAGGTCACATGTGGTATCAAAGGTTACTCCATAGACATGTAAGCATCACCCATAGGCTGTGAGACACACACATAACATAGAGGCATCAGGCATATATCCCCACACTTCCATGTGCCTTTCTGTGCAAACAATGAACATAACCACAGCATAGAAAGCATAGCACCAATGTTACCACACATATGTTAACATCTCAGAAGGCATCCTATTACATGTATCATATGATATTACATGCGAATACTCATCAATCAAAGATTTAACAATGTATATGGAAGATGCATAGCATATCACTGTAATATGCGGTACAGAACTGAAAATGGACAAATGTGTGCTAACCCTACATCTGCCTAAACATTGAGGGGGCTTGCTCCACCTGCCTCTAAAAGGCCTCATCAGTGTTCCATCGGTCAGCCCTGGTGTGTGGCCAACCCTCCACCTACTAATCCAACTAGATCCATTCTATAGCATAGCTGATGGGGTCCCCTCTGGATTATAACCTGGATGTCGTAAAACACCGAATGTAGGCATGCCTTGATGAGCCCATATCTGGCGTGGGCATACACAACCTGCGGCTGCCCGCACACTAGTAGCCACCTGTCTAGTAGGTGTGTCATGTAGGTATACCAAGATGGGGCACCATGTGCTGTGGTATCCATGGAGCCCTGGCCTAGGGCAGCAGTGATCTAACACATAGGAGGGTAGCGGTCTGCAGGTATGCAGGCGTGCACATGAAACAGCGGTCCACAAATTACCCATAGTGGCACACCTGCACAGATGGCTGTCGGGACACACACGCCATGCATACAGCACAGGTAGACATACACACCATAACAGGCAAGTACAAGGTGTATGGCGTTTACACTGTCAGGACAGCAGGATAGCTGTCTGCCGCGATATCAGCAGATGTCATTACGGTGTTCTGGAATCACGGACAGTGCATGGAATGAGTGGATATACAGCATACCACAGTTATATGTGTCAGCCGTTGCAAGCGATACATGGGAAGACAGCCGTCCATGCTAGAGCAGCATGCGGCAACATAATGCATAGATATACATGACAGAGGTACAGGCGGACACATGTAGCAGGCCCAGTGTAATGTACATCACCCACCACACCATAGCATGGTGCCGCGTAACGCCACGGCGGTGACCACAACAGGCACACAAGCGGTACGGGCGCGTCACCATCCACAGGGATGGCAGCAGGATATGAGAGTTCTGCGTAAACCACAAAGCAATACATGAACATGCAGCTGGGAGCATGGACACACACATGTGGCAGGCATGGTGATTGACCACACCCCACATACCCAAACGCAAGCGTGCACGCAGGTATGGAATACTGGACCACAGCGCTGTCAGAGGCATGTACGGGTGGGTGACAACATCCGTAAAGGAATGGCGCTGATAGCCAAGGTATGTGTTGCGAAGCGTCTAAAAGCATGTTCATCTGCAGAGGCAGCTGGAAACACACACACACTCACAAGGAAGGGCCGGGAGTCGAACCTACGCCTATCTACATGAATTCACTACAGTATAACGCATTTACAGAACGTTCTACCGAGATTACTGAACACAGCGCTGTCAGAGGCATACTTCTAGGCGGGTGACATCACCCGTAAGAGAATAGCTGGCAATAGCCAAGGTATGTGTTGTGAAGCGTCTAAAAGCATGTTCATCTGCAAAAGCAGCTGGAAATACACACACAGGGAAGGGCCGGGAGTTGAACCTACAGCTATCTACATGAACTCACTACAGCATGAAGCATTTACAGAATGCGCTACCGAGTTTACTGAGCACAGCGCTGTCAGAGGCATACTTCTAGGCGGGTGACATCACCCGTAAGAGAATAGCTGGCAATAGCCAAGGTATGTGTTGGCGTCTAAAGCATGTTCATCTGCAGAGGCAGCTGGAAACACACACACACAGGGAAGGGCGAGTCGAACCTATCTACATGAACTCACTACAGCATGACGCATTTACAGAACGCGCTACCGAGATTACTGAGCACAGCACTGTCAGAGGCATACTTCTAGGCGGGTGACATCACCCGTAAGAGAATAGCTGGCAATAGCCAAGGTATGTGTTGCGAAGCGTCTAAAAGCTTGTTCATCTGCAGAGGCAGCTGGAAACACACACACACACACACACAAACAGAAGGGCCGAGAGTCAAACCTACGCCTACTTACATGAACTCACTACAGCATGAAGCATTTACAGAACGCGCTACCGAGTTTACTGAGCACAGTGCTGTCAGAGGCATACTTCTAGGTGGGTGACATCACCCGTAAGAGAATAGCTGGCAATAGCCACGGTATGTGTTGCGAAGCGTCTAAAAGCTTGTTCATCTGCAGAGGCAGCTGGAAACACACACACACACACACAGAAGGGCTGAGAGTCGAACCAACGCCTACCTACATGAACTCACTACAGCATGAAGCATTTGCAAGCCAGCTGCAGGTTTACTGGGCACAGCACTGTCAGAGCATACTTCTGGGCAGGTGACATCACCATAAGAATAGCTGGCAATAGCCAAGGTATGTGCAGGCGTCTAAAAAGCTTGTTCATCTGCAGGGCAGCTGGAAACACACACACACACACACACACACACACACACACAGAAGGGCCGAGTCGGCCTATGCCTACCTACATGAACTCACTGGCATAGGCATTTGCAGAGCCTGCAGGTTTGCTAGGCACAAGCGCTGTCCAGGCATACTTCTGGGGTGACATCACCCGTGAGAGAATAGCTGGCAATAGCCAAGGTATGTGTTGAGCGTCTAAAAGTTTGTTCATCTGCAGGGCGGCTGGAAACACACACACACACACACACACACACACACACACAGAAGGGCCGGTGAACCTCATTGAACTCACTACAGCATGAAGCATTTACAGAACCACGCTACCGGGTTGCCCAGGCACAGGCGCTGTCAGAGGCATACTTCTAGGCGGGTATCACCGTAAGAATAGCTGGCAATAGCCAAGGTATGTGTGAGCTAAAAGCTTGTTCATCTGCAGAGGCAGCTGGAAACACACACACACACACGGAAGGGCGAGTCAGACGCCTACTACATGAACTCACTACAGCATGAAGCATTTACAGAATGCTACCGGTACTGAGCACAGCGCTGTCAGAGGCATACCCTAGGTGGGTGACATCTGCACAATGCGTCATGGGAATAGACAGAGCGCACACGCGGCCTGTCACCATCCCAAGGTGGCTGAGTAACACTATGCTGCTGAATACCTAACTGCAGGTACATCACGAATACATGCACCACATGACTATACCTATGAGGGCATCCCATGCAGGATGTAGGCAACCAATGTGGCATGACGGCCACATATAGTCCTGGATGGTCACCATGGCTATGCAGGATGCCATTGCCATGCTACCCACAAAAGCAGACATCGGTGATGTACCTATGCTACCGGCATGTCACCTAGTATGCAAGGGAGACATGCTCACGGGTATCACGCAGTCGGTACGGTGTGCACACTGTGTCTATCTACACAGCTGCTTACTGGGCATGCTCAGACACTTAGACTCGGCACCGACAATATGCATACCATGATGACCCTGGCAGAATGTGGACCTGGGTGTGTCCAGCCACACACAACAACCCGGCCATGCCACAGCTGGCTGCAAGGAAACAGGCATGCCTATTAATAATGTGGGGCTGTGTGCACTGTACTGTGTCCATCTACACAGCTGCTTACTGGGCATGCTCAGACACTTAGACTCGGCACAGAACAGACATGCATACATGGTGCGGCGGCATGGGTGGCAGACTGTGGACCATCGTGTGTGTCCAGCCACACAACACAACCCGCCATGCCACAGGCGTGGCGTTGCAGCCAAGGGAATATCCGGGTGAATTACCATGGGTAGGACTGCCCCACACAGTTTGTTGCATGCTACAGACCACCCTCCCAAACCAGGATACCTGCACAGCACTGGGGACACTGGTGAGTGCATGCTCTCCTCACATTGGGTGACATCAACCACATACATAGACTGGAACATTACCCATGGCACACCCTATGCCAGGGTGGTGTTCACACTGACTGCTGTGAAACGCCATGAACCATACCCACTAGGGGGCGTATACCAGTTCTGCTCATCACATGGGAGGATATGCTCCACAGGATGTACATCCCTCAATGGTGATGTCAGACCATATAGTGGATCCACTGGTAATCCACATCCTGCTACACCGCATGGGAGACCTAAGTGGCACCTCTCACAGCAAACCACACACATCACGACCGGTGTGGTACCACAAGTCCCCATGCCAGTGGTGAACACAGGCCGCTGCCAAAACCCTTACATGCCTTCTCTAGCACCCCAGGGATGTCTGCAAGCGCATCAGACCTTGTCCACGGCAGGCATATGGTCTGGTGGACCCCAGCCACTGACTGTACATCAACAGTTGCTAATACATGACAGAGCAATATCAGTACCAGGAACCATCACCCATTCACCGGGCGTAACATAGCCGCACAATCATCCAAGGCGGCTTGTGGGATGGTACTGCAGAGGGCATGAGACAACCATAGGGCCTTCCTTAGCTGTGGTAGGGACATGGGTGGGGCGCACACAGTCATGGCGAATTAATCCAGAATGGTACCTGCGGTCACTGCACCCACAGACATTGTCAACAAACCAGCGGATGTTCCATGCATACATCCACCCCCAAGAGGGGTATCCATCCACCAGAGTCTAGCCTCCAAAACATCTCATATGCCCTGGAGTGATCTGATATCTGTGGTGAACAGCACCAATGGGCCCGATGGTGTCCCTGGCTGTGTGCTACCCAACCTCATTGAGGCCCTCGCCCACACATAAGGCACTGTGTCATGTTAGCCTTATACGGGCTAGGCAGCTGGATGTCATGGCAGCTGTGGTCCCCACTACGCCAGGGTAGTGCTCTTATGGACTGTAGACATTCCTGCCCTATCAGCTTGACAAGCCTTGTCTGCAAAGCTGGGGAGGTCCATACTGGTGCCCATGAATACAGACAGTGGTGTACAGCCAATACTGGAACATACCCACAACACTTAGTCAGGGCAGATCCTGCCTCCCAAACCTGCTTGGCCTGTCTGGAGCGGTCACTAAGGCCATTGATGGGGTGAGTTTGCACTACCATGACCTGGCGGGAGGCTCAAACACACTCCACGTGGGACTCATGGAAAGGCTCAGCGTACATGTGGGGACATATGTCACGATGGTTCTCGAATGGATAGGTCACACCACACAGGGTTTGCCTGGTGCCTGTCAGACTCAGCGTCTGGAGGCCCACAGGGATGGTCCAGCCCTGCCGCATTCACCTTCAATGTGCATGCAAATAGGGGATTGTGGCAGACAAGGTATGCGCCTGCACCTGCGGACATCCACCTGGGGCATCATAGACATGGATAACTGGTGCCAGAGCCATGGCCTGCTGCTACATGCCAGAGAAGGTGCAGACCTGCAGTGGGAAGGACATGTTGCCCTGGCGTAACATGTAGGTGGTAATCCATTCAACATGGTGGGCGTGTTCATGGGTACCACACCTGGTAACCTCTGTCAACACATGCCAATGTGGTGGGTGGCCACCTGGTCTGGAAGGAATCACATCCACATCAGGGGTGTTCATTGTACCCACTGCACATCACCAGACCAATGATTGCGCACAATGGCACATGGGCTGTACCTAACCTGACACCTGCAGCACTCAAGGATGGCGTTCCACGCGGGGATAAATGCTGACATGTGTCACATGCTGCCTGACCAAGGGCACTCCAGCTGTATACCTTCCCAGCACGTCTGGTCTGTGGTGATCTATGGCTGGCATACACGGCCATGTCTAACCTGGGTGACATGGACATGTTCCACCTCCTAGGCTCCAGGCAAACCGCGGGCACAGAAGTGTCAGACACCTCACCACAAGATGACTAGGGCGTGCTGGGGAACAGGGTCGCCCAGAGACCCTACAACATGGAAAGGCGGCAGAGGCCCTGACTGACTTTGTCCAGGATGACCGGTGGATGTGTGATCATAGGTATGCGCCAGGCATCATCTCTGTGTCAGTGCTGGACGGACTGTGGATGGTATCCTCATCCAGGGTGCGCACTGCGTGGGGGCCTGTATGTACATGGCCATGTACCTATGTAGGGGTCCATGCGGTTGGTACCTGTGCTATGCTGATATTGCCAGATGTGCCTGTGGGTACCCACAACTACTGCGTGGGAACTGATAACAGTGCTCCCCGTAGGCACATGCAATACCATAATTGGCATACGGGTTAACTGAACCAACATGGTGCTACACATGTAACCACCGCATACGTGTACACAACAATGAATGCTGCACCTGCACTGCATGGTATGTCTGCTGCATGATGTTGCATTGCACGTCACATGCACCTGTCACCTGCCATACACACCGCAACATACACATGCGTACTATCACGGACCTATCACACCTCTCACTATCTTGTCCACCTGTGCATCAGAATATGTTTTGCATAACCTGCACCGATGGTGTAGCTCATGGTTCTGTGGCAGAGGCTTCATCATATGCACAGGGTGATATGTGCCACCACACCAATGGATGACATCATGTGTGTGTGGGCCTGTTATTTACTGGGCATGACTGTGCAGAATGCATGTGGATGTGGTGGAGCCCTACAGTTGTCGTGTGGTATGTGTGTACACAGTTCAGTCATCTGTGATGCCTGGGAACTGTGCAGCCCCAGACTGTACAGTGCAGGTGGTACAGGCTCACTGTGTCCCTGGCGGCGTGACCATGCCTGCCTGGGGTCGCCACGGGCACTACCGGGTGGGTATAGAGTGGCCACTCTCCGACACATGTCGCTGGAACGTGTCCATGCTGGGGCCGTCCAGGGCCATGTCCGCATGGCCTGCTGTCTGGTGGTTGGTGTAGCAGCAGCTGCACTGCTGCTGCTACCAGCACTGTGTGTGGGCATGGGAGGTGGCACCTGCGTCACCTGCGCGGTGGTGCTGGCCTCATGCGGTGCCCTACCTCACCTACCAGGTGTTCCAGCACGGACAGCTCAACTCGATGGCCATGCCTCGTCGAGGATCCCAGCCATCTCACCTAATCTCCTATCCAGAACATCGGCAAGCTGCTGTTGGGCATTCGCCATGACTGGATGTTCTCATTTAAGGAACAGATTGCGGACCTCTGCAGCCTCTGCCCTTCCTGGTTCTGCCCGTTCACGCGCTGCGCACCGCCATTACAGTCTGAAACATGCATCTGGTATACCAGCTGCCATATGCAGGTGTTACACAGTGCTCCTCCGAGCAGCACCTGCCACATGCCTGTGGCACTTCACCAGTCATTACACTGGCAACATGGTGTGTACCGCCTTCTGCAGCCACCACATTCCTGCTCGGTGCCAACAGGCGCTGACTGTCGTCATCTATGGCACGGTGTTGTGGTATGTGTCGGCATCTGAACCGTGTGCGGGGATGAAGGGACATAAGTGTGATGTTCTCCAATGGCACAGTGTCTGCCTGATGACCCTGCCTGTGCCTCATGCACATGGTCATCACGCTAGTATCTGTGGGGACACTAGCATCAGATGGACGCAGGAGGAGCACCTACAGCACCTGTGAATACAAAGACATTAAGTTACATTATACGCGCATGACACACACCACACACAGACACACACACACACACTGCCATACACGCACACACACATGCAGACACATCATGCATGTGATATTGCAGGTGGCATGCAGCATTCCCACCACAGCCCAGTGAATGCAGCAGACATTAATAGTGGCAGTATGCATACTGCCCTGGAGCACTACATCAGGCAGGTGTCTTTAGTAGGCGCAGTACATTCATGGTAGTTTGCATGCATCACCGTGATACACCGTGTGGCCACGGGCGGGTTAACAGTACACATGGCTGGCGTCCTATGTCATGTACACGCAAACATGCGGTATCATGTGGACATGTGACAATGGTGTCCACCACATGCACCACATCACCGGACAGTGCGTTATGTGTACAGTCTGCTGTGCGGCAGTTGGTTGTGGCTGTATAGCTGTACAGTGGGGAATGCGGGCACTGTGCCACTGCACCAGGACACAGGTATGTTTCTGTGCGATGCATGACCTGGACTGTGCGTTGCCATGTCTGCAAGTCAGTTCATGTACAGCGTATATGGTAGACATTGGTGGCACCTCTAGTGGCTGCAGACAGGCATTCCATTTCTCTGGTGTACCACATCCGGATGTCCAGGGGTCCACTACAGTGATGTTAAGGCTAAGATAATTCTCTAATAGTTTTGTATCAAGAAACAAATTAATTTCTTTTGCCATAAGACGTTGCAGGTGAGTAAACTGATCATTGATCTCCAATTCACCCTCCATCTTCCATAAATCCTGCTGCATAAGTCTGGCTTCACGTTCCTTCATAAAGTCAATAAAAGGCATCTTGCCCACATCTGTTGGGTTTTTCCGAAGTGCCTGGAACAGCTCCTCCCTCCAGATTTGACATAATATATACAGAAGAAAAATCCACTAGTACCAAATAAAAACACAATACCAAACAGAAGTAGAGCTAATAAATTCTTTTACTGCACAATCAATCTGGTACCTCGGCAGTTTTGCCTTCAATGGACATTTTTGTGCAAAGTGCAATTCACTTAAATACATTTCAAAAAACCCCAACATTCAATCAAATATATTCACAAACATTCAGCCATTATTAACCCTTATGGTGAGTTCAGGAATAGTAATAGAATTCAGTATAGACCATACAGAAAGGCCACTGCAGTTAATAATTTCTTACATGCATCTTGTATGCATCCCCCCACCTGTTGGATTCTTTACCCCTGGGGAAATTTAAATGAATTCCCCGGAACACCTCTGATGATTCATGTAGGATGGAATTTTTATTAAATGCGAAAAAGAGACTGAGTATGAGAGGCTATAAAGAAAAATTATTGGATAAAGCATTGATTCAGGTGGTTAATAATAAGAAGGTGGACAGGGGTAGAAGATGTAAGCAGGATAGTGGTAGATCCCTGAATGTGAACAATAGGAAAATCTTTTTCATCTCTAAATATTCTGGCTTTTCAGATAGGATGAAAAGAATAATTTTGGATTCTTGGCATTTGGTAAGTGGTGATGCACAGTTTGGGCAATTATTTCCCAGATATGTGAATTTCTCTTATGGAAGTTATGCCAAACTTAAAGAGCTTCTGAACATGGTTCAGTGTGGGGCTGGTTACAGTTCCTCAGGTATGTTCAGATGTGGCCATTGCAAAGTTTGTAATCATGTTAAAAGTTTGGGGGGAGAACGTATTAATGGGAGGAGATTTATGTATAGGGGTAGGTTTAGCTGTCTCTCATGCACTGTAGTGTATATTATTGGGTATAATTGTGTTAAAACTAAATGGTATATAGGTCAGACTAAAAGGCTTGTCAAGACTAGGATTTTGTAGCACCTTGGAGATGTTCATAATGGCAATTTAAAGAGTCCTGTGGCCGAGCATTTTCTTAAGGTCCATCAGAGTAACACTTCAGGTTTATTTTATTCAGGTCTGGTCCAGCCATTATTATCCCGAGGTGGAGATGTGGTTAGAAAATTATTTCATTTGGAAAGTAAGTTCATTTTGAACTACAGGACTCTTTTGCCCAGGGGACTTAATTTGGAAGTCAATTTTCTGTTTTTAGGTGATGAATTTCATTGGGGGATTCACTGCGTTGGTTGGTTTCTTGAATGTATTTATCAAGGTTTTTAGACTGTATCAAGTTTAATAAGGTCAAGCATCTTGTATTTAGGTAAGACTGACTAGGCATCCTGTATAAATTTATTAAGATTGTTTAGCTATGATCTGAGTGCTTATTTGTGATTATTGCTTGTATTAAATTCTGTATAATGAATTTGATGAAATATTAATGACTTTTCTATTGAATATTGAATATTCTCATTATGAACTGATTTTTTATTGAATATTCTATTTTTGTTTGATTAAATAATATTATTTATAAAGTTACCAAATGTTAAAGAATTTTTTAAAAAAAATTTTTGATAATTTTTATTTAACTAAAATTTTGAAAATTTTGATATTTTTATTTAACCGTGTATATTCTGAACAGTCATCAAAGGGTTAATCATGGCTGAATGTATGTAAATATAATTGATTGGATGAGGGTTTTTTTTTAATTTATTTAAGTGAATTGCACTTTGCACTAAAATGTCCTTTGAAGGCAAAACTGCCGAGGTACCAGATTGATTGTGCAGTAAAAGAATTTATTAGCTCTACTTCTGTTTGGTATTGTGGTTTTATTTTGTACTAGTGTATTTTTCTTCTGTATATATTTTACACCATTGATCTTACCACTTCCAGTGCTAGAGAGAGGTCAGGATTTGTGACTCCTTGTGGCTTGTATGAGTTCACAAATATGCCCTTTGGGATGAAAAATGCCCCACTGACTTGCCAGAGGCTGGTAGATCATATACTACCAGGAGTAGGAGATTTTGCCCTTCCTTACCTAGATGATATTGCCATCTACAGCCATTCTTGGTAAGAGCACGTTCAGCATTTCAGGGAGGTTCTGGGCAGACTACAGAGGGCAGGGTTGACCATTAAGTCCAGCAAATGTCAGGTGGGTATGGCAGAGCTCTCCTACATGGGACATAGGGTGGGGAGTGGTAAGATCAGGCCAGAACCTGCCAAAGTGGAAGCCATTCAGGTATGGCCTGCACCTGTTACCAAACAGCAAGTGAGGGCATTTTTAGGGACAGCAGGGTACTACAAAAAGTTTGTCCCCAATTAGAGTACCAAAGCTGCTCCCCTCACAGACCTGACAAGTAAAAACAGGCCAGATAAGGTAGTGTGTACCCCAACATGTGAGCAGGCATTCCAAAAGCTTAAAGGAGCTTTGGGAGGACCCCCTGTATTAGCCAGTTCAGATTACAGCAAATAATTTGTTGTACAGTTGGATGCTTCAAACCATGGGGTTGGGGCTGTACTTAGCCAGATTTCTTCAGAAGGAGAAGAGCACCCAGTGGTTTATCTCAGTCATGGGCTCCAACCCAGGGAGGAATGCTATGCAACTGTAGAAAAGGAATGTCTAGCCATAGTGTGGGCATTGCAGACACTTCTGCCTTATGTGTATGGAAGGAAATTCACTGTAGTTACAGACCACAATCCATCTACATCAAGCCAGCCAGCAAAATGCCAAGTTACTAAGGTGGAGCCTAGGACTGAAAGCTATATGACAGTGCAACACCACAGAGGGGTTAGCAATGCCAACTAATATGAGCTTTCAAGACAGGGAATGTGGTAAGGTATTCCCAGATCGGGTCAACCCTCTCAAGCAACATATCTCAAGGGTCACTTGAAAAACTAGCTTGAGTTTTTTTTTTGGGGGGGGGGTTGTGAAGGCTGCCAGCACAGCTAGCTCGAATTTTGTAAATAATTTTATGTCATTTGTGAATATCAATATGATCCATAGGCTTGTTTTACATATGTAAGAGAACTATATGTTATATGTGTATTAAACTGCTGGTGCAGACATGTGTGTTAAACTTTTTGCTATGTGCTGAGCTTCAAGAATGTAACCATAGTATATCTTACAGGAAAAGAACAGAGTAAACTTGAAAAACTCTAAGAACATAAGTCAAAATTGTTTATAACTGTGCTCTAAAGTTAGTTAAGGCAAAGAGACTGTATGTCTAGAGCTAGGAGGTTTTCCTATTGTCTGGAAACAGAAATAATTACAGGTTTCAAAGGTAAAAGTATTTAACTGTTTTACGACTTCTAGTTCCATGTAAACTTCTGAGAAATAAGTATTTTTGACACAGAGGTGCAAAATTTTAAGTTTCTGTTAGCCTGGGAACTGAAGGCAGAGGTGACAAAAAATGATGTAATCTGAGATAACCCAGCAGAATTTTTTGATAGTAATTTAAGAACTATCTCAGAGAGTGAGTCAGTGCATTTTGTATCTTGTCTTAGGACCTGAAACATCCATCTTCAGCACTTCTCATCTGCATTTGCTTTGCTCTGTAAGTAAAATATAGATAATAGTATCTCTCTTAGAAATAGATAGGAATATAGTAAGATTAGTTTGATGTTTTCTGTATTTATGTGAGACTGTCCTGCAATATTGTTTTAAAATATTTCCTGTGATTCTGAACTCTGCTGATACTGTGTTGAGTTATTGAGTATTGTCTTGTCCTTTTATTATTTATTATTAAATATATATATAAACCTTATAATTGTGGCTGGTTTGATATTTAATCTCTTAGAGTACTTGCATATGTATTTGTTGAGACTGTACAGGCCACTCTTAAATAGTCTTAAATAGTCTTAAAAGTCTTGGTCACACTTACCATTTGGATAATAGTAACATTACACAGTAGAATTGGTCACCCTTTGTAAAGGGTTTATAATAACTGATAAGTAGTGGTTAGAGGCAGCTAGTACTACCATATAGTTGGGGCAGAAGGGGGCATAGCTACTGAACCTGTGCCAGCCTTCCCCAGGAGTGTCTGCGTGCTTGTATATAAATCAAATCTCAAAGTGTGTGTGTGTGTGTGTGTGTGTGTGTGTGTGTGTGTGTGTGTGTGTGTGTGTGTATGTGTGTGTGTGTGTGTGTGTGTGTGTGTGTGTGTGTGTTTGTGTGTGTGTGTGTGTGTGTGAGCTACTTAGGAAGGAACTCAAAGCACTAGTTGGACAGAGAGGGTGCCGAAAGATTTGGCTTGACCACTCAGCTGAGATCTGAGCCCTATAGCTGTGCCAGTGGGGAGTCTTACTGGGGATCTGGAGAGAGAGGGAGAAACCAGCCTCAGACTGGCTGTGATCTCTGTGTGCTCCTAAGGGAAATTGTACTTTGCTGTGTGTGTACTTGTCATCCTCCCAGTGTGCGCGTCCCTCATTGGTGCTAGTGGTGAGGATTGAGGCTCCTTGATTACTGGGCCAGTGCAGGGGTGTCACACATATCACTGTGGAAAAAGATGGCATCTACTAAAATTCAAACTATTGCCACAGGAAATCACGTCTGGGATTAATATAAAAAAATAGAGAGACTATTACTTGAAACAGCTATTACTTTACTTGCTAATGATTCAGTTACTGGATTTTCCTGCTGGAAGACATTTTGAGACAGTTATCATGCCTGTAGAGACTCTGCAAATTATCTTTTGATCTTTAAAGCAAGAGACAGTTAGAGAACATTTTTAGTTAAAAGTAGTTAAGGTGTATTTTAAGTAATAGTGTTTGCAGAAAGTTGTCTGTTCAAAAATGTATTTACATTTCTTGTGTAAGAATAATTAATTTTGCATATTTAAAGTGTAATGTTTAGCTTAACAAAATACTACTGCATTTTAAATGTTTGTGGCTGTTAATGTATTTGTTTAACTGAAGGGAATCTGCTAAGTCAGTGTGAAGCTGTAGGCATCTATCCTTCAAAGTATTAGTGCTCAAGCTATTGCTTCCATTCAAATATTTGAAGGTTGTCTTACTTTGAAATTAAACAGCACATTGTATCTTGGGTTGTTGATATAATTTGACTCATGGAAATATACTATTAAGACAGGGAAGAAATGTTTGTACAGTAGAGATATTAGTATTCTAAAATGGGACATAATCTATGTGTGTGTCAGTTTTTATTATTTTTGGTAACATTGCACTGGAAGGTATGAAGCTCAATATGATGCAGATGAAATCCTAGGGAGGTAGTTCTTAGAACTTTGAACTGTAAGTGTACAGTGTATAGCTCATTTGGTTTTGTCAGATACTGGCTAATGCAGCAGTGCACATTTACCACACACACTCACAAGCCTAGCCCTTTGTATGTCAGCAGAAACCCGTGGTGGGATTCAAACTGAATATTGTTTGAACATCGCACACTAAATATCACTGGCAGCAGTGCATAGTTAAAACCTATGCCCATGCTTTGTCACATAGTAATTAATGGCAGTAGTTAAAGCCCATAGCCCCTGTCTATCACACATCTCCAATAGAAAGTGTTTTATTAAATATATTATATAAAGGAAAACAAGAGGGTTTGACAGCACATGACACCAGCTTGAGCTTGAGCCTGTCATAAATACTTACATCAAGATTGTTAACAATTTTCACGAATATCAGCCTGTCACCATTATAAATGATTGATTTAAAGCTAAATTGTTTGGATTTTTTATGATGGTATGAATAGGCATGGTTATTGTTTTGCACATGTTAAGCTGTAGAAGACTGACAGACACTTTATTCTGAGAAAATGAGAAGTAAAGTTCTATATTACAGTAAATGACACTGACACTGAAGACATTTCCTAATTAGCCCAGCCAATGAAAATGCAGACGCAGAGGATGTAAATGGATCAAAACACTGAACACTGAGAAACTCCAGAAGTAGTAGGATAAGAGGATGAAAAATTTGTATCAGAAGGTTTCTGTTAAATACCTCCTGAGAGATAAGAGAAAGAAATATCTCTGGACAGTGGCAGTAGGTTGCCAGTAAGTTCCTAAATATTCCAAAGGAATGTTATTTTCAACTGTATGAGGTTCTAAAGGTAGGTCAAGGAGGACCAAAACAAAATACTACCAATGAATTCTTAGAATTAGGAGATCATTCAAACCTGGTTAAAAGCTGTACATTACTATAGCTACTGTGGAAACCAGAAGTGAGTACATTATCAACAAGGTATTGTTTAAGAACAGAACCAACACACAAGTAAACAAACTTTACAATAACCTTACATATGGTTAGATATAAATCAATAGTTAATTTGGTCATCTGCATCTAAACTCTGCTTTTCCAAAACTGGGTAATCAAGGCCTCTTTTAAAGCAAATTGAAATACCCCAGTACACAGTGAAGTAGGGATGATCTGGGAAATCAGTGGATTAAACATATCTAGACAAGTAATAAACAGCCTAGGTGGGTGTGGATTCAGGTTGTAATTAACAGGTCAGACACTTGAAATCAAGGACACCAATTAAGAATAATCACACAGGCAGTACTCACATCAAGTCTAAGCCAGAAACTCCACACTGGTATGGAAATTCCCCCCGATTATACTGTGGAGGACAGAACTACTCTTGGTGATGCCATTTTATCTGTATATTCATACTTGCATACATACATACAATTATTTCAAGCACAAGCAATAATGCCATTTCAGCCAGCCAATATACTAAAATAGTTATTTCCATAATAAGTGACCATGTTGTTCTTAAAAGGTATCTAAACTACTGCTTGCTTTGATGTAATTTGGTAGTCTATTCCATGCATCAGCTAATCAGATACTCTCACAGGGGACCGATTATCACACCTCTCATTCCTGTTTAATCTTCTACATAGGTTGTCTGATGATTCTCTATTACTTTTTGTAACCCAAACATTCTTAGAGGTAGTTGTTAATATACCTGAATAAGGACTCCTCTTAAATGTCTATCTGAGACACTGAAGATGTTCAGATATTTTAGTCTTTCATAATAGCTTACATTTTCACATCCATGTATGCTGTTGGCATTTTTCTGCTGTACTCTTTCCAATGTATCCATGTTTGTTTTCCTATAAGGCTTCTATATTTTTATTCCATACTCACATTTGGGTCTAATTTAAATAACAAACAATTATTTCATCATTTCTGATTTCCTAGACTTTATAAATCTCTTTATAAAACCTATAGTTCTATAATTAGCAGAAACCAATAGGTTGACATGATTAGAAATTCTCAGAGCTGGATCTACCCATATACCCAGGTCCTTAAATGAAATTACAGTTTCAATTACTGTGTGCTGTATTAAATATTCACATTTCAGTCTATGTTTCCCAAATTTCATATGCTTAGTTTTTGATGTATTTATCAGCATATTATTTGCCTGCACCCATATGGTCAATTTAGTCAAGTTTTTTCAGACATGCCTATCTGCAACACATGTAATCAGTATACCAATTTTCAAGTCGTCTATATACATATATTGTAGAAGACCTCAGATGAAAACAGTAGATCTGAAGGATACAATCTCAACAAGTATGGGTCAAGGACTGAGCTCACTGAGACACACACTGACTGTAACCAAGAATTTCACCTGTCCAACGGCTGTGTGACACTTGTTCTATTTGGAAGCCAGGCAGCTGTCCATCTTATCAAGATTACAGCAATATCTAGTTGATCTAATTTATTGATCAGTGTTTTGTGTATGACCCTATCAAATGTTGAGGTGAAGTCTATGTAAATTACATCACATTGCAATTTGTCATTTATAGATGTTATTATATTGTTATGAAACATATTACAGGTGGTTATAGATCTATTTTAGCATATGCTAATGTTGATATATAATTTCAAATCACAAGCATTTCATTTTGTGATAGTAATTTATCCAAAATAACCTTCTTCATTATTTTATACAACATGAAAGTAGACTTATGGGTCTGTATGGCTCTGGGTTTGTCCTATTCCCCTTTCCTTTAAAGGTGGGGTTAACAGTGTATGTCTCCAATCCCGAGGAATCTCCTTGTACTTAAATGACCTAGTGAATAACAAATATAATGTTACTGTACATTCATACTGAAGTCTTCACAGGTCATTATTACTAATTCTGTCTCCTCCTTGTGCTATGTTTGGGTCCAGTTTGTGTAGCTCTTTTTCAATATAACCTAATTTAATTTCTTTATCTGAAATTACTTGAATGCTACAAGGAAAATTTATTACCCCTAGACTGCTGTGCATAAAATTTTGTAAATATATCAATAATCTGTTGAGTTTGAGAATAAATTTTAGAATTTACACACGTTGATCAGTTTGTATGTCTTCACTCCTACCATACCTTATATATCTGTAAAATAGTTTCCTATTATGCTCACTATCTTTACATAAATATTCATCAAATTTTTCTTGACCCTGTCTCACACTATATTTAATTTGTCTATCCATCTCGTTTAATTTAGTTTTATCAAGTATCTTGTTCTTATCTAAATATATCCTCCTGACCTTGACTGCATAGATCCCGATGTTGCTTTTTTGCATTCAAACAATTCCTTTTTCAAAACTTGTCACATTCTTTCTGCAATTTTTTCCACTGAATGCATCATTATAATTCATTTTACATTCTGTTTTGCTTCCATGTTTAGTTTGTTATTAATATTTTGTGCTTTGGCTTAGATTTCAGTTTGGCACAATTATCTAGCAGCAATTTAACCTTTATAACCCCAGGATCGTGGCACATTTTTGGTTTCTAAATCTTGACATGAAGTAACAGTTAATTCCTTCAGAACACACAAACAATGTCTAGTATGTTCTATTCCCTAGGCTTTTTTTACAATCTGAAGCAATTGTTTCTGAACATACACTATAAATAATTTCCTTGCTAATATTGTTGAATCAATATTATTCCAGTCTATTTCTGATACTTTATGTCTACAGCCACTATTATTCTTCCTTCCTGTCTTTCATGCAAAAAAATCTATGAATTCCTATAGGTCATCAGCACTTGACTTTGATGGTCTCTACATTCCAACAACTGTGATATTTTCTATGGTTGTCTTTATTGTCACAGTTACACAATCTGTAGTATTGGTGTTATCAATGAACATATAATAATCAAAAGTCTGATAATCTTTAACCACTATCATAATGCTTCCACCTGATTCTTTGTCAGAATGTCTGTTACAGTTAAAACATTTATAGCCTGACAGAAATGGTTTCCAGTCATTGTTCTTTAACCATATTTTATAAACAACCATAATAACAACAACAGCAGCAGCATCCATCTTGTAGGAATATAGCACATTTTCCAATAAAACACTTTATTACTAATGCCCCTAGTATTAACAACCATCACAGATACATCAAATGCTGCTATGTGTCCTATCTTGTGCTAGTCAGATATAACAATATATGTGCTACAAAAATTCTCTTCCCTTGTCTTGACAAGTGCACACCATCTTGTCTAAACATGTTTCCAAAATTAGGCTTAAATGCTCTACACATTTCCACTTTTTAAAATGGGCCATTTTTTAAATGTAGGTATTTACCCAAAAATATTTTCATTCACACTTATCCGGCTCTCCTTTCTATATGCGATTTATGAAAAATATATCTGAACTGTATTAGCTATGTTATCTAAGAGGGCTGCAATTTCCCAATTGACAGCCAGGGAGTCCTTACAGATGAGATAATTTGTAAAAACATGAATAAAAACAGCTCCATATGTCCATAAATTAAGACATTCTACTGACTTTCTCACATCCTGTATTTTTGCTTCTGGAAAGTACAACACTATTCGATGTTCATTATCTTCCCTGCAAATATAAGTATCAGTTACTTTTATAATAGAATCTCCAATTACAAGTATATAATTTCTGGCCAGATCTGTAGAATCTCCATCTTCTAATTCAGTAATATGATCTTCATCACCCGTAAATTATTAATGCCGCTCTTTTCATTGCTTACTATATTTGTAATTGTACAATTCTCATCCCGTTGTCTTTGTACTTAACTTGAGCCATGTGGTCAGCTTTAGTCTTTTTCTCTTTTTTCTTACATTAATATTCTTCAATCCTTCCAAATTCAATTTTGATTTCTTTCTTTTCACCTACCCCTTGCCTCTTTTTCTTACTTTTCTGTTGGAAAAATTATACTTTTTTCTGTAGACTGAATGTTTTCTGATTGAATAATGTTATCATTCCCTGCAAACTCTGTGTTACATAACAATCCAGTGCCATTTTAGCTTGTATTCTCCTTGCATTATATGCATTAATCAATTGTTTTTTCTTCCATTTTTTGTAAACTTTTTAATTTCTTTCTTTTTTATTCTCTGCTACTTGCTTTGAATCCTCAAATTATTGAATACTTGTATTCTGAATTCCAAAGTTGCACTTGATAGTGTCATGTTTGGTAGGGCTTGAGTGATTTTACTTACAATAGACACTTTCTTACCTAAATACATTCTATTTACAATTGCATCATATTATTTATCTCATCAGTCCAGTCACTGATATATGTAACAACAGTTTTCCAAGTCATGACAATTACACAATTGCAGTCGTCATCAGTTAGTCTAGATTTACTACTAATAATAGTAAGCAAATCATCCCACTTTTTGCACGAGGAACACAGATCACCAGTGTTACCAGTCATTACCTTTAAATATATATAGCAGTTAGTACAATGTACAAGGTGCTTGTGATTTACCAAATCATTAATGACTTACTCATTTAAGGAATCCATTTTCAGCTACAAATGAATAAAGAATTCTTAAAGAAAAGAATAATCAAAATTGGTTATCACAGAATTTAAAGAAATTTTAAGTCTACTTCTATGAGAAAATCACACAAGTAATACAGAACCAAGTATTAAACTAAATACATGAAAGTGATCACTCTAAGCTGCCATACTAGTTGTTGCAGTCAAACAAATGCTAGATTTCCATTACATTCGTGTGCAGTGGCTTCTGCTTACTATTGCTCACAGTCACACTTTATTATAAAAGTAAACATCAGTATGTCACAAACCAACTTATGGCTATTTCAGGTAATCTCTGGATTATCCTATCTACAGTCTCTAGAGTCTGCATTAATTTAGAGCTGACTAAGCCCCTTGGGATGGCTATAATCGGCCTGTCTAAAATCTTCTCCTTTCTAAGAATAAA